>NC_061859.1:4110942-4113442 GCF_019202785.1 Penaeus chinensis
TGCACACGCACACGCACACGCACATGCACATGCACACGCACACGCACACGCACACGCGCACGCACACGCACACACACATGTATGTGTGTATATATGTATATATATATATATATATATATATATATATATATATATATATATATAAGTATGTATGTATATTCTCCTTATTCTTGACCGAAGCCCTTCTACGCATGCCATAAAATCTAATCAAGGCCGGGCTGCCCAGTCAAAATGAATTTCAATGAAAGCGACAGGAAAACCTCATGAATTTCGAGGCAGAGCGGAGGGGAAGGGAGAGGCGATGTGCAAAGGAAGCAATTGCACGTCGCGAATGCAATGGAGATGGCGGTAGAGCGTGATTAATCTCTTTAATATTTATTTATTTCCCTTTATCGCAGGATAAAATGCAACGTTTCAGAGGCAAAGTTGCAGGACGACCTTGCTTTGGAAGGTTTCCTGAGAGAACTAAATGAAATCAAGTAAACGGTAATATGAGAAGTGAGCTTAATCAAAGTGCACAGCAGAAGTCCATGAAAATACTGAAAAGCTGAATCATTTCCTTAAATGCGCGCGCCTCCTATGCTATTCTGTAGTGCTATCTCGGTATGAAATACATATACAATATGCAGTAGTCATTACGGGTGAAAATAGGAAGAGATAAGGCAGAAAAGAACAATGAATATTAGTAGTACTGGAAGATATGAGACAGACAGTGATTGTAAACAAAAGTACAAAGAATAATCAATAAATTTCCGGAAACAGTCGAGATGCGAGATTAAATAATCACGTTATTTCAGTAAGATGCGCAAAACCAACCTTTGCTAGCAAGATACCACACTACAGGGTTTCATAACTATAGAAAAAAATACCCTTTCAATGTTGTAAGTCAGTCCTTTTCTTTCTTACAAACCTTTGAAGTTTCCGGCATATTTCACGTACCTACTACATGCAATTACACCCCCCCCCCCCCCCGTAATATCAAGTATTTTGATACCTGATTCTCGGTAAGTCGTGTGATGTGCTCTAGCATTACCATATAAAAGGGCGGGGCTTTGCTGCCAAATAATCCTGATAATGAAGGAGGAAGAAGATAGTACGGATTAATAGATGAATGAAAGAAGTCGACAAGAGAGAGAGAGAGAGAGAGAGAGAGAGAGAGAGAGAGAGAGAGAGAGAGAGAGAGAGAGAGAGAGAGAGAGAGAGAGAGAGAGAGAGAAAGAGAAAAAGCGAGAAAGCGAGAAAGCGAGACAGCGAGACAGCGAGACAGCGAGACAGCGAGACAGCGAGACAGCGAGACAGCGAGACAGCGAGACAGCGAGACAGCGAGACAGAGAGACAGAGAGAGATAATATGAAAGAAATAATATGAAAGAAATAATATGAAAAAAGAAAAAAAAAAGAGAGATTGAAAGATCAAAAGAATGCGAGAAAGAGAGAGAGAAAGAGAGACAGAGAGAGACAGACAGACAGACAGATAGAACTCCAGTTTTTTTCCATCTTCCATCTCTATTTCCCTTTGACTACATGTGCACTTGCTTTCAGTAAATATTTTTCTTGCAGGATATTAACTTATCTGCATTTTCCTGAAGAGAGGGAAAAAATGCGCTTTTTTATTAGGGAGTGGCAGAGAGTGTTATCAAGGAGAGAAATTGTCACTACACTGGATTTTGATTTCTGCCTACGTTTTCGTGATTCACTATGAAATAAAACGTATTAGCACACATATATGTGTGTGTGTATGTGTGTGTGCGTGTGCGTGTGCGTGTGCGTGTGCGTGTGCGTGTGCGTGTGCGTGTGCGTGTGCGTGTGTGTGTGTGTGTGTGTGTGTGTGTGTGTGTGTGTGTGGCTTCAGGGGAAACAACCATACAATAATTTTAAATGGCATCTCGATTTAACAAGAGGTATCCCTGTTTTTGAAGAATTGGAGTGACGCTTCCAGCTCTGCAATGTATATTTTGGTTATGATTTCGGTGCATTCAGTTATTACATTGCTTTCCATTGCATACGACTCCTCTCTATGATTTTTGAAATAATAAACAACCTTTACATCTGTATTATATAAGTCTAGTTGTCTGGTTATTTTAGTATTGTGGGGGAAATACGACAATTAAAAGGAGTTTTGTGCAAAAGCCGATAGATTCAATTAAGGAATGGGGTTCGATAGACTGTTGATAACTAATTGTAAATACATATCGAGTTTGTAATTTCTAGGATGATTTTTATTATATTTTAAAATCATTATTATTACTTTTATTATAATTATCATCATCATTATTGTCATCATTATTATTAGCCGTAGTAGTAAAAGTAGAGGTAATGTAGAAGTAGATATAGTTGTAGTTGTAATAACATCAACAGTGGTTGTAGTAGTAAAAGTAAGTTTAGGTAGTAGTAGTGGCAGTAGTAGTAACAGTAGTAGTGGTAACAGAGTAGTAGTAGTAGTAGGAGTAGGAGTAGTAATAGTAGTAGTAGTAGTAGGAGTAGTAATAGTAGTAGTAGTA
>NC_061859.1:4140942-4143442 GCF_019202785.1 Penaeus chinensis
AAAATAATGATAATGAAAATAATATAGATGATAATGACAATAATCATAATGATGACGATGACGTTGGTGATGATAACGACGACAATGATGATGGTGATGATAACAATTACTATAACAATAACAACAACAATACCAGTAAAAATAAGAACAATAATGACACGACTAATAAACAAAAACTGTAAAGGTCTTTAACATGCATTCAAAACAACAAGAACTCTCCTGAACACAGACGTCCACTTCCAATCAGGATGAATAACAAGCGCTTTAACACAATTTGACAATTAACTCTCGATTCAGCTCTGCGAATCTGTCGACATGAAATTCCTTTAACCTAATTCTCTGCTGGCGAAGGGCTGGCCACTTTCTGCTCTGAATAACGAATAGTGTATCAGCTATTTCTAAAAGCGTTAAGGTTTGCTCCCAGAAGAGTTACAGCGAAACAGGGGTTACGAAACTAAATGTTGGTGAGAGATAAACATGCAAATGATGATTGTTAGAAACTCCATATTATTGATAATCAAATGGTTCATGTATTGTTGTCATACTTTATATACGCTAGGTCTCTTTTTCTGTTTATTTTAGAGAGTGGTGAGTTTTTCGACTGCAATTTCGATATACATACATGCGCAGGTTTAAAGTATCACAGATATACAAAAGAAACCTGTGTACCTTTTAGGAGATTTCTAGGTTGACGAAGTGCGAAGGAGAACGGGAAAGGGCAAGGGAGTTGGAAATGGGAGGGGTAGGGAGGTTGATACTGTAAGGAAAGTATTTCAAGACACCGAAAATGAGGGGTAAGTGTGTGCTACATGCCCAATCTGTTGCAAAACGATGGCGTAAGTTAGTGTTTATGAACAGCTAAGTGCGTATACCTACCCTGTTACTACATACTCACTCGGTACCTATGTACAAGGACCAGTTTAATTGTCTTTAGTCAGTTTGTTTTATAGCAACTAGAACCAGACACTACCCCTGCAACTAGAGGTCTCGTCTCCATGCCTTTTGTAACAGATTCACAGAATATAGGTACAGTTGGGAGGGTCATGTGTCCAACCAATGACTGCGCCGAGAAACTGTTATAGGAATTATTCAATGCATAATGTAGCACCGCCATCTCAGGAACTATGTACTTTTAGCTTAATACCCTGTGGACGATTAAAAACAAATCAATAAAAAGACTTCTTTGATCGTAGTTCCCGAGCACAGTAGGAAAAATCGTGTCAAGGTATCAAATAAAAACAAACATACGGATATTGGCATGAGACTGTTGGCAACGATAACAGTAATCGTAAATGTAATGATAATGGTAACAGGGGCGAATCCAGAACTATTCTGAAGGGGGGGGGGGGGCAGTTGATAAAGGGGGGCGCTTATAAACCTTCGGTAACTGATTGATATTGTACCATCACAATGTTGCTGTAGGAAATCAGTTTAGTTTACACCGTAGGTCATGCTCACCTTGAGTGGTTGAAAAATTGTTCATGGAAAGTTTTAGCCATGCTACTTTTTATACCCTGCTACTACCTCGACAGAGCAAGATTGTCATTCTATTTTTTTTATAATGATTTGTTTAATAATTATTTGACATGACATTGAGAATGATAATCTCCGATTATATGTTTCGTATTTGGATGATCTGAGAACGAGGTTCCTCCGTCAGTATATCAAATGTCATTTCATAGAAAAGGGGCGCCGCACTTCCAACAGGGGGCGCCAGACCAGTTACAGAGCAGCAAGGGGGGGGGGGGTGCAACTGTTGCCACTGAATGGTAATAATAACAGTACTAATAATGGTAATAATAGTAATAGTGATAATAACAATGTTCATAACGATAATAATGATGGTAACAGTATTATTAGTAATAATAATGACAATGATAATGAGAACAATAATAGTAACAGGGTCGATGATAAATGTAAATCTTTATAACACAATTTAGCCATTAAAATAACGACAAAGCTCTTTGAATTTGTCGTCATAAAATTCCTTTTTAACAACAGACCGAATTCCCTTTTGACAATGGGCCTGGTCTCGCTCTCCGCTCTGAACGACGAATATTACGCAGCTATTTTGGGAAAAGTTCCGGCTTGCTCCACGTAAAGTTAGAACCAAATTTGATTCTCGGAAACTTTCCGTCGGCGGCAGTTAGACACGGATAGCATAGGCAATCTTGCTGGTCCTAGCGCTGGCATACTTCACACGCGCTTTCTCTACGTTTTTCCCCTATTTCACTGAGCACTTGATGACGTCTTTCTCAGCCGAAGCCCCGACATACGCGCTATAAAATCAAATCAAGGATGGGCTGCGCAGCTGAAATAGGTCTCATAAAATCGGGAAAAAACCTCGTGGATTTTTAGACAGCGCGGAGGGGAAAAGGAATGTAGGGAGAATACATGCATAGGGGAGCGGGGGGATGCAAGATACAGACGGAAGGAAGAGATTTAGCAAAGCAACAACTTTCATTTACAGGATGGAAAGGTGAATCGTGGAATAAACGGA
>NC_061859.1:4148442-4153442 GCF_019202785.1 Penaeus chinensis
GCCGAGCTGCTACAGGCGCATACCCTCCCTCACCCCGTCTCTCGTATCGTAAGTATTAGAAACTTGATTCATGGTGGATAGTGATGTGACGGCAGGGTGCTTCACGTGCATTTGCTTTTAGATAAATAAAATAAATAAGTGGCATGCAATTCCGATTAACATGATTGTAAAGGCGTTAAAAAAGTTATCGCGTCATCACTGAGAAATATCTCTTGACACTGACGTCATTCACTTGTTTGCTAATTGTTCGGTGAAATGGTCTGAACAATAAATGTTTTTCATCTTTTATTCTCGTGATGGAAAGGGAGAATCAGTTTAACCTTTGTTTGATGATTTACTGGTTATTTTTAGTTCAGTGCTGCTGGTAAGAATACTGATTCTTTATGGTGATGGTGGTGATGATGTCTATGATGATTACTGTGATGATGATGATGATAATAATAGTGATAGTGATGGTGATGCATTGAATAAAATAAACATTTCTTTCCGCTGAACAACAAGCAACAAACATTTAATCTGTCAATTCAGCTCTTAAAAACAAAACAAAAAACTCGAGCCTTTGTTTTTACATAAACCTACTTTCACAGCTATTTTTAATGAGTCTTCGCGAACCCTGTTTCAATCAGACATGCAAATATCGAAATATGGCAGCCATATCCCCTGACTTAATATTTATTCCTGATTACTCCACACTCGCTTTCTCTCTTTTTCCTTGTTCTGCGAGCGCTGATGATGTCTTTCTCAGCCGGAGCCCGACATACACACCATGAAATCAAATCAAGGACGGTCTGCGCAGCTGAAGCGGTCTCATAAAATCGACGGGAAAACCTGAAAGAAAAGGAAGCGCGGAGAGAGAACGGGGGAAAAAAGGTAGAAAAGAGACAGAGGGAAGCATTGCAAGGTCTAAGAGAGGTGGAGGTAAATCCTGGCGTAAAATATCATGTTATAGAAGCGCGGTTTCAGACGGACGGGTGCTGGAAGGTCTTCTGTGAGAATTATGGCATAGCTGAAAATACGAAAAGTAGTACGTGGTAATAAGAGGTAATAACAGCATGGATTGTACTAAGAATCATTATAATTTCCTTTGTATAAGTGTTTCTTCCTGGACCTTGGTGAAATGTAACGGGTACGGAAAATTTACATAGTGCAGGCGAAATTAGAAAGATATATGGCGGTGCTGCGAGGAATGGGAATAATTATAAGCATTGTGAAAATATAAAATGTATTACTTTGCTTTTTTAAGTACGACTGTTATCAACTGCAGTAATTTCCGTAAACAGTTGATAAATATTAATAAGAGTTGTACAATTATAATTAAAATTAGAGAGAGAAAAGGGAAAGACAGATTACATGGCATATTAAACTTGAATAACTAAATAGGTAGAGTAATCTGCTTTTGATAGTAAAAGGGTTTCCACCTATAGTAATTTCCGTAAAGAGTTGGGGCTATGCGAGGCCAAGTTATTATGAAAGTTTAACTACTAGGAAAAGGGCCATAGAAGATGTACAAAAACAGGAGAACGAAGGGAAAATTAATCTCTTCCATGTCCATCTCCATTACATTCTGCCTTCGTATCCTACAGGCAAGGGCTCTCATTTCTTTCATCCTTTATTAACCAAATCATTCGCTCTAATGATCCCTCATCTCCTTAGGTCATTATCACTGCGTTTATTGCAGTCTTAACCTTCCTCTCCGTCTTCGAGATCGGCAGCAGTAACACCTGTAAATCTCGGAGTATGCTAACCACATAGCATAGCATACACTCGCTTTCTCTCCTTTTATCATTGTTTCTCAGCGCTGATGATGTCCTTCTCGTCCAGGAAACCGACAAAAATATTACAAAATTCCAGGATGGGGTCTGCGCAGTTCAAATAGGTTTCTTAAAGATCGCCAGGAAAGTCCTCGTGCAATTGAAGGAAGCGAGAAGAGGAAAGCGAAAAGAGAGAAAAGGGAAAAGTGAAAGAGGAGGAGGAGAGGGTCTCAAAGCAGCAGCATAAATTTAGAAAATCGTGGGGTGGGATATATGTTTTAGACACGAAATATGAAGACGGGTGCATGATTGACGTTTCTTAGGGGGAAATGTGGCATGGATGAATACATGAACATTATTCCGAGTTTAAGGAGAATGTATAATAGGTAACAGCAAAAAGCAGTATGCTAACCATGGCAACTTTCCTAATGCGACACTTTGACTACCGACCATATACTGTCATTCTGAATTATAGAAAGAACATAGAATAAAGAATAACCAGTAGAGATGAAATTAGAAATACATAAGGCAGAAAAGGCAAGCGAAAATTGGCAATGCTACGAGGTATGCAACAGATTGCGAGGAACATTAAATTACTTTTATAGACAGGATATATTACTTTTTCATATTTATTTACACAGAAATTCCCTCTGATTTCATATTCGACACTCAGGACTCACCCCTCCATCTCTCTTCCGCTCTTCCCTAATCAAATAATCCGCTGGCATTAACTTCCACCTCTTTGAATCATTCTCTTCGACAGTGCGGCCCTTTACCTTCTCCTTCGTCTTTGAGGAAGTTTCCTGCATGTTTCAAAACGTAGCTACATGCACTTACCCTCCCCCACCCGCCCCTCCCCCTTCCACCACTTTCCGTAGCTCCAAGTACTTGTAACTTGATTCTCCGTGAATGTTGTAACCTGGTCTAAAGGTGCTTAATAGTAAATGTTGATTTGATAAAGAGATAAACTATTTTCATAAAGGGTTTGTGAAATAGCCCCTGACTGACAAATAATTAAAAAGAAGAGTTAGATATTTACCTTTTTTTTTTCGTTTTCTCTCGTTTGAATTTCCCTTTTATTTGATTTATTTTATTTGCTGTTCGCCTTTTTTGTGCCTTTACTTGAATTGAAAAATAGACACATTGTTTCTTCCTATCTTTTAGAGCCCCCCCTTTTTTTACAGGAGAGAGAAAGAGTTACGCTAGATTGGATCCGTGAACAAATGTATTGTTCCCGCAGGAGCAGTTTAATCTCTACCAAAAATCCGATGATTGTTACAATAGAGTTATATGGCCTGGATGTCTAGCACATTTATTTGTTTAAACTCAAAAGGGGAAGACGATCTGATAATAGGGGTTAAGGATATGTTGAGGGAAACAGCGCTGCTATTGGTAGTCATCATATAAGTGAGATTTGGTTTAGAAATAAAAAGTTTAATATAGCAATCTATATATGTATATGAATATATATATATATATATATATATATAAATAAATAAATACATACATACACATATACTCATGAGAGTCGTGCGAGCGAACCCATTTAGCGAGTGAGATACGACCGAAGAAGCAGAGAGGAGATGCGAGAGCTTGTGAGTTGTAGTCAGGATGGCATTCGCAAGTTAACATGCTTCCTCGTAGCAAGTGCGTTGCAAGACGTATAAGTGCGTTACGACCGCAAGTACATACGGTTACTCGACTCGCACAAAATCTGCGAGTGTTTTAGGTCGAAGTTCTCAGTCTCAAGAGGCCTAGCGACCACAGGAGAGTAAAGAGAGCGGAAGAGAACGCATTGGTACTCGTGATACCCGAAGCGACATCGATATGAGTGCGAGCGAATGAACCAAATTCTTAGCTTTTTGGCGGCCGTAACGCACTCTCTCATCGATGGAAACCTAGCTCAAGATAACACGGGGAAAGGGAAAAAAAGGAAAATCATCGCCCGTGTTTCTGATATGTTTTCATGTTTACGTTGAAATCTCACTGGGAGTGTCATTTAATTGACATATAATTGACAGGGAAACCTTATGAAGTTAAAGGAAGCACCTTGGGTGACGAAGAGGTGGAGAGGAGAAAGGAAAAACAGGGAGAGGAGATGAAAAGAGATTGATTATTTAAAATTATCTTCTGCGTCAACAGCGAATACCTTGTTAGATTAAAATGTTAAAGTATTTGAACGTTAAAAATCTATCAATAAATGTTGGAATTTCTGGAGCTATCGTAGTGGTAGGTAAGATTAGGTAGAGCAAATGATATGGCAATTTGCAGACAACAGAGCTTATGACTTGCCTCAATCAGCATGTATCTTCTAATAAACCCAAGTTATTATTTTTTGCCGTACTTATTATTATTAAATTTGTTTAGGTATTTATATTTTTCCATTTTTTGTTCCTGTGTAGCGGAATGGAATGTTATAATTTTGAATCTTACAATTAGCGTTCTAAATTTATTGTCGTAATAATTTATCTTCACGGTTCTGCCGGATACAGTATCCCATGTCCTTATATAAATATAATATTCATGGTTTTAAATATTTTTTCTAAATTACCCCTCATACTTTAAACAAAACACATCCGATGGAATGTACGAATATATCGTCAGACCAAAGGTTTAATTATTCTCAACGTTTCACTGGTGGGGAAAACGCTAAGAAAATATTAAAACGATTTTTATGCATGGGCCTTGATCAATTACTTAATCTTAGGGACGTGGAATGGATTCCTTGAAGAATGCAATGTTCATGTATACGTACGTAAACATGAACATATATATAAGATGCAAGCAAATGTACAATAATGTTATTAAACAGTCGAGAGGTTCTGCAAATACCAAGTTCAAATACCTTCTGTTAGCATAAATAGAAAGAGTTTGGCCTCGTTCTGTGTAAAGTAAGCGAACCTTGATTCACAAAACTCTCTGTCCCCGGCAGTTAGATACGAAACAGGGCAATCATGCTAGCTATATCGCTCCCACACTTCACAATCGCTTTCTCTCCTTTCCTCCTTGTTCGCCGAGGCTGATGACGTCTTTCTCTGCTGAAGCCCCGACTTACATGCCATAAAATCAACTCGAGGAAGGGCTGCGCAGTTGAAATGGGACTCGTAGAATCGACAAGAAATTCTCGTTAATTCAGATGAATTGCAGAGAGGAAAGAGAAAAAGGAAGGTATTGCAACGTATCAAAGAGGAGGAGCTGGTGGTAGATAAGCAGCTTCCTTTCAAGAAATCGTAAGGTGAAATATGATCT
>NC_061859.1:4158442-4165942 GCF_019202785.1 Penaeus chinensis
GGTGGTAGTGATGGTGATGAAGACAGTGGTGGTAGTGATGAGGACGGAGATGGTGGTGATGGTGATGAAGACGGTGGTGGTGATGGTGATGAAGACGATGGTGGTGGTGGTGATGAAGACGGTGGTGGTGGTGATAGTGATGAAGACGGCGGTGGTGATGGTGATGAAGACGGCGGTGGTGATGGTGATGAAGACGATGGTGGTGGTGGTGATGGTGATGAAGAAGATGGTGGTGGTGGTGATGAAGACGGTGGTGGTGGTGATGGTGATGAAGACGGCGGTGGTGGTGGTGATGGTGATGAAGACAGTGGTGGTAGTGATGAGGACGGAGATGGTGGTGATGGTGATGAAGGCAGTGGTGGTGATGGTGATGAAGACGATGGTGGTGGTGGTGATGAAGACGGTGGTGGTGGTGATGGTGATTAAGACGGCGGTGGTGATGGTGATGAAGACGATGGTGGTGGTGGTTATGGTGATGAAGACACTGGTGGTAGTGATGAGGACGAAGATGGTGGTGATGGTGATGAAGGCAGTGGTGGTGATGGTGACGAAGACGATGGTGGTGGTGGTGATGAAGACGATGGTGGTGGTGGTGATGAAGACGGTGGTGGTGGTGATGGTGATGAAGACGGCGGTGGTGATGGTGATGAAGACGATGGTGGTGGTGGTGATGGTGATGAAGACAGTGGTGGTAGTGATGAGGACGGAGATGGTGGTGATGGTGATGAAGACGGTGGTGGTGATGGTGATGAAGACGATGGTGGTGGTGGTGATGGTGATGAAGACACTGGTGGTAGTGATGAGGACGAAGATGGTGGTGATGGTGATGAAGACGGTGGTGGTGATGGTGATGAAGACGATGGTGGTGGTGAGGAAGACGATGGTGGTGGTGGTGATGAAGACGGTGGTGGTGGTGATGGTGATGAAGACGGCGGTGGTGATGGTGATGAAGACGATGGTGGTGGTGGTGATGGTGAAGACACTGGTGGTAGTGATGAGGACGGAGATAGTGATGATGGTGATGAAGACGGTGGTGGTGATGGTGATGAAGACGATGGTGGTGGTGATGAAGACGGTGGTGGTGATGGTGATGAAGACGATGGTGGTGGTGGTGATGGTGATGAAGACGATGGTGGTGGTGGTGATGGTGATGAAGACACTGGTGGTAGTGATGAGGACGGAGATAGTGATGATGGTGATGAAGACGGTGGTGGTGATGGTGATGAAGACGATGGTGGTGGTGATGAAGACGGTGGTGGTGATGGTGATGAAGACGATGGTGGTGGTGGTGATGAAGACGGTGGTGGTGATGGTGATGAAGACGATGGTGGTGGTGGTGATGAAGACGGTGGTGGTGGTGATAGTGATGAAGACGGCGGTGGTGATGGTGATGAAGACGATGGTGGTGGTGGTGCTGCTGATAATGATGATGATAATGATGATGGAGGTGGTGGTGTTGATGCTTATTACTGATGTAATGAAGATAATGATAATTATGATGATGGTGGTGGTAGCTATAGTGATAAAAAGTAGTTATAAAATAGTAATAATAGTAGTAGTAGCAAGTACTAGTTATAGTAAAACATAGCAGCGGCACCAATAAGAACAATAACAATAACAACAACAAACCAACAGCGACAGTAATAATCACAAGAAGTATAACGAAAAAAGTCAAACGAAATAGGAAGGGCTTTACACTGTTCTCCAAAATAATTTTATCTTGAACACCGATGTCCAACTCCCAATTAGGATGAATAACTAGATTTCAACGCAATTTCGCTTTCTAGAATCAGTTCAGCTAAAATCAGTCGGCATGAAATCTCTTTGATAGATTTTTTTTTTTTTTTTTTTTTTTTTTTTTTTTTTTTTTTTTTTTTTTTTCAATGGGCCTCTTACCGCACATAACATTTTACCTTTTGTTTTTTTTTGTTTTTTCCTTTTTGGCCTCAGATCATTTGAACTTATTATTATTATTGTTGTTATTATTATTGTTGTTGTTGTTGTGTTGATGTTGTTGTTGATGTTATTATTATTATTATTATTATTATTATTATTATTATTATTATTATTATTATTATCATCATCATCATTATTATTGTTATTATTATTATTGTTGTTGTTGTTTTGATGTTGTTGATGATGTTATTATTATTATTATTATTATTATTATTATTATTATTATTATTATCATTATCATTATTGTTATCATCATTTTTTTTTTTTTTTCTAAATCGATTACCATACTTTACACCCGTTGTCCCTCTCCTTTTGCATTATAATAAAATCAGATGAAGGACGCGATGCGCATTTGAAAACGGTTTCTTGAAATCGACAGGAAAACGTTATGCACTTTTTTTTCGGAAGCAAGGCGAAGTTGAGGAGGGAAAAATTGAAGGAAAAAATAGGTGATAAAATTGGGTGGAAACGAATCAGTTTACAAGATAGTGTTGATAAATAGGAGGTGAGCGAGGGACGATATGTATTTTATCACATTTTGTCTGTTTGTTTGTTTAATTAATTGTCTATTCGTGTATTTGTTTATTTTGTTTTGTTCTTTTATTTATTTATCATTTATTTACTGACGTTTTTTTTTGTTTTTTTTCTTGTTCTCCTCTTCGCTAATCTACCTACACTATGTTCCGCTCGAATCCTGCACACGGAGAATACTATGATATAACTATAATATAAAGTTAAAATCATAATTATGAAAAGAAGAAAAAAAAAAAAAATACTGTTCTGTTTACGCGCTTCATCGTACCAGAAGCGAACATATTTTAGGTCCGTCATCGCTCTCAGATTCAAGGATTTTCCCTTCCCTCTCTTTTCTCTCCTTCGCTAATCCAATCTTTCTCCGACGCTTGACTCTCATCTCCTTCGAGCAGTTTCTTAGGCTACGTTTTATTACAGTTTTTACCCTTCTCATCCGTCTTTTAGCACCTTTCGCTAAGGTTAGCTTCGGATGTGCACCTGCCTCTTTTTACTTAATGCTTGGCGAGTTAATGCTGTTTTGTAAGTTACTTTTTATATATGTAAAAAAGGCTCGTGAAAAAATAAAAAACAATGTTGCTACGTAGAGAATCAGGAAGAAACAAAACAAACAAACAAAAAATCAGTTTAATTAACAGCTTTCTTTTTTTTTCTTTTTTTACCTGGCTTTTTGTAGCTATTCTGTGCCAGTGTGGTGACTAATCTTCTCTGCCATTCGCTTATGAGCAAAATGTATACTTATTTTTTTTTCCATTTTATTTAATATATATATATTTCATTTTGCTTTTATTTTTATCGAGTACAAGTTCATCAGCATATCTCTACTTCTTTTTGTATTGTTCCTTCATATCTATCCAGAAACTCGTGAATGCAATGGAAGAATTAGAAACAGCAGTGTTGTGAGTAATATAATGAGGAAAATATTAATGTTAATAAACATATGTTTTATGCAGTAAAAAAAAAATAGTAATAGAAGACATGATGATACGAAAATAACACTAATGATGATAATAATATATTTAATACAGTGAATTAGTAATGGCGATAGTATTATAACGATAATAATAATAATGTTTAGACGTCTCTGGTTTTTACTTGTCACTTGTCAGGGAAAATAACAGACTAAAATGACCTCAATGATTATGACTATAAAACACTAATCATAACGTTGATAATGAAAATGATATATGAACAACGATAACGCTAATAATGTTAGTTCCAAGAGGACCGTACCAGCATACCAATTTAAGAAAAGATAAAGAATTTCCAGGTTTAATTCTTACTGCCAGTCTCAGCCGTGGGAAAAAACGGGACGGGAAGATATTGAAACGTAAGATGTACAATGAGTCCAGACCAATAGATTTGATTTAGGAAAGGTGTTTCGATATAGAAATATTGATAGATAAATAGATAGATAGATGGATGGATGCGTAGATAGGTATAGTCAGATGGATAGATAAAGATTCAGGTAGATATATAGATAAATAGACAGATATAGTTATAGATATAGCACACATTTTTCCTGAAAAAACTTCCAAAGCCTTTAATAGCCCCCCCCCCCTCAGTGCCTCGCCAAGTCTTCCTTTCCAGCTCCCCCCCCCCCTCCCCCCCCTTTACTTATGCACCTCTTCGTCAGCCGAGGCGTTTTCTAAAAAAAAAATCAAGTGTTTTTCTGTCGATTTTATAACACGCCCGAGGAGAACTGCGCATCCAGATTCTCATTTTATGGCCTGTATATCGTGATTCGGGCAAGAAAGACTTCATCAACGCACGCCAAATAAGGAAAGAGAGAAAATGAGTGAGAAGTATGAGAGAGCGATATGGCTGATAAAATTACATGGTCATATTTCTTCTAGGAAACTTTGAATCGCGCGTATCCGTTTGCAGATTGGGCTTCTAAAAATATGTTTCATCCTGCGATATTTTGTGAAAGGATACTGCTCATCTATGTTCACCTGCAACTTTTTGGTGCCTTGCAATTGCTTCCTTATTTTCTCCCGAGCGCAGCCCATCCTTGATTCGATTTTATGTATATCAGACTCCGGCTGAAAACAAATAAAAAATGAAACGGCAACTCGTGTCAAATGAGGATGAAAGCGAGTGAGAGTGAACGATATGGCTGACAAAATTGACATGTCATATTTCTACAAAACTTTGCAGCGCATTTCCGTTTGCAAATTACCATGTTCTATTTCCTCTAAGAAACCACTGGGAACTGCGATTCCAAAGCATAATATTACATCCTACGATTTTTATTTTAATGGAAGCTGTGTTTATCTGCCTTCAAATCTTGGGTGCTAGATCGTCCTTTTTTTCCCCTTTCTTGTACGTGGATCCTTGTACGTGATTTTCCTGTCGATTCTGCAAGACCCATCTTAACTGCATGTATATCAGGCTCCGGACACACACACACACAAAAGACATTCTCATCTCTGGCCAAACAAGGATACAAGGTGAAAAAGCGAGTGTGAAGCATGAGAGAGCCATGTCATATTTCTCTTAAGAAACCTCCGCTTTGTAGATGGCGCTTCCAGAACATTATATTTCACCCTACGACTTTTTGAACTGATGCTGTTCATCTACAGTATCAGTTCTATTCCTTCCAAATCCTTCCCTTTTCCTATGGGATTTACGAGACCCGTTATAACTGCGCAGCCCATTCTTGATTCGATTTTAGGTCATACATATCAGGCTCCGGACAACAACAAAAGACATTGTAAGTTCTCGCCAAATAAGGATAAAAGGAGAGGAAGCGAGTGTGAAGCAAGAGAGCGATATGGTTTACAAGATTTTCATTCTTTTCATGTCTAACTGCCGCCGACAGAAACTTTTGCAGCTCAAGTTTCGCTGTAACTCCAGTTGGTGCACTTCAGAGCTGTTTCAGAAATAGAGGTGTAATATTCGTTGGAAGAAAGAGGTAGTCCTTTGCCAGAAGAGTTAACAAGGGATTTCGTGTCGAGAGATTCTAAAAGCTGAGTCGACAGATTAAATGTCAAATAGCGTCAACCTACTGAGCTTAATTCCGTGTAAAGGCCTGTGTTGCGATGTATAATTTTATTCTGTAGATTTAGACAGTGATTTGGTATTATTAAACGAAAGAAGGAAAGACGAAAAGAGGAAGAAGACAAAGAAGGAGAGGAAAAATGCACACATACATACATGTGTAATTACATATATTATCTTTCTCCCTTTACAACAGGAAAACAGAAAGCTGTCCCTCATATGTTATTCACATATTTTTTAACAGATTAACTATAGTTATATGCTATCCCTGCAACCAATATATAATAACAGGGAACAGTTTTTACTCTCTTATACAACAATCAAGATTAATTATATTACTCAAATGAAGCGTCTTTGCTTAGAAGTGGAATTCTGAAAACGAATTTCACATTGTAATAACAAGATGATGAAAATATACCTCTTCCTGTGAAGTTTAAGATATTTACATTCACGTTATATATATAGCAATACACAGTATGTATGTAAGTAGGAAGGTAGGTAGGTAGGTTGGTATCTTTGCATGCATGTATATATGTATGTATATATATATATATATATATATATATACATATATATATATATATATATATATATATATATATATATATATATGTATATATGTATATATAAATACACACACACACACACACACACACACACATACACACACACACACACACACATATATATATATATATATATATATATATATATATATATATAAAGAGATCCATTGTAAAAAAAAAAAAAAAAAAAAAAAAAAATCTATCAAAGAGATTTCATGCCGACTGATTTTAGCTGACCTGACTCTAGAAAGGGAAATTGCGTTGAAATCTAGTTATTATACATACATCTGTGTAAAACTGAAGGGAAGCAAACTCAAGGTAGGCCGCGAATAATATTCTTCGACATAATATATATGTATGTATGTGTGTGTGTGTGTGTGTGTGTGCGGGTGCGTGCGTGCGTGTGTGTGTGTGTGTGCGCGTGTGCGTGCGTGCGTGTGTGTGTGTGTGTGTGTGTGTGCGTGTGTGTGTGTGCATGCAAGTACTAATTTCCTTCCACCGCTAATCCCTTTCCAACTCTGAATAGATGTGACGGTTCATCTACGTTCCTTGTCTGCTGAACGAAAAAGACAAAGCAGAAAAAAAAAGTCTACCCTACTTCTCTTAAAACGACTCGCACCTCGCTTGCAAAGGGAATGAATTGCACCCAAAGACACAGAATAATTCATGACTATCGTGCCTATTTTCAGACAGTCCCTTCATTTAATTTATTTTTTTTACGATGAAATTTCTGATCGAATTCCTGTTACAGAAAAGATAAATGAATTCTGATAGAGTTCAGTTTATCTATTGTATTATAAGACTGTCTTTCTTGTTAAGGTTATATTCATCTGCATGAAAATAGATTATTGTGTCATATTAAATTTTTCAGGACATAAAACTTGAAATTACTTTAATCTTATATTCTGGGAAATGTCCTTCTCCTTACTGCATTATTTATAATTTTTTCTCTCTTTTTTTCTGACAAAGAAATTAACACAATATGAAGCTGTTGTGAAGCGTAATGTGAAAGATTGATGCATAATGGCCTTAATGCAAAATCTTTAATGTACAGTTAACATATTCATGAGTTAGGCACAAAAAAGGTTATCTTAAGTCACTTTAGATATACAGTGGCGTACGTTATAACTTTAGAGTTTTAGTGTCATTTATTTTCTTTTTTCTTTTTTGTGGTAACCTGACATTTAAAGTGAAAATAAAAATACCATCTCATCAACGCAGCAAAATGTTATTCTGTAATGATAGCAGAAATTAATAGGAAAACATGATTCGTTTTATAAATAATACCTCGGGTACTTATTTACACATGGAACAGAGTCGCTCGCACACACTCTCTTCGTCTTTTTTTATCATCATCTTTCATCCACCCCGCTTATCTCTCTTTCTATTTCTTCTTCAGTTAGAACAGAATCTCTCTTCCCAATGTATCACCATCTCTTATTCA
>NC_061859.1:4170942-4178442 GCF_019202785.1 Penaeus chinensis
AAGATTGTAAATGTTATTTTTTCACATCTCGGAAGATACAGGATAATGTCTCCCTTATCGTATTTTTATAGGTTGCGACATCAGAATACATCCGAGATTTCAGGACACCTTATGACGAAAGTGTCAAGGATGACAGGCTATTTACAAATCATTCCCAATACTCCTATTAGACGGATTATTTCAAATTACCTGCCGCATCAACAGCTAAGGTCATTACCGCGTCAACAGCCAAGGTCATTACCGCGTCAACAGTTAAGGTCATTATCGCGTCAACAGATCATTAGCGGCGAAATAATATCGACTATCGTTGAACACCATTTCATTGTATCACATCGATAATATATGGTAATATGGGTGATTAAAGTAGGCAAAGCTCGAACTGCATCCATAGCATTATTTTATCGTAGAAACTTATTCTAGACAAATTATAAAAATCCAGTATAATACTAATTATCTTTGGGTTTCTAATAACCGCCTAGTATAGGGCAATCAACTGCCACCGATCATGGGAACAAAGGAGAATATTGTAATGTCCTGAAATTCACTCAGGGTCTTAAATGTCCTGTAGTGAATAGATATCCTCTGAAGTAAACGATTTTGCCTACAACTCTCATGACGAAGAGAGAGAAAGAGTGAGAGAGGGAGATGGAGAGAGAGAGAGAGAGAGAGAGAGAGAGAGAGAGAGAGAGAGAGAGAGAGAGAGAGAGAGAGAGAGAGAGAGAGAGTGAGAGATGGAGAGAGTGTGTGAGACTGTAAGAGAGTGAGACTGTAAAAGAGAGAGAGAGTGGGGGAGAACAAAGAAATAGAGGAAGGATGCATAGATAAATGGCTGGATGGATATATATATATATATATATATATATATATATATATATATACACATACGCACATACATATATATATATAGAGAGAGAGAAAGAGAGAGAGAGAGAGAGAGAGAGAGAGAGAGAGAGAGAGAGAGAGAGAGAGAGAGAGAGAGAGAGAGAGAGAGAGAGAGAGAGAGGCATAGACACAGAGACAGCTAGAAAGAGAGAGAAAGAGAGAGAGAAGGGTTGGCAGAAGAATACTAAGGAAGAAGAGGAAGAGCGAGGTGGATAGAAGGAGAAGGGGGAGGCGAGGAAAAAGAAAATACGGGCAGCAAGAGAGTGTTCAAGCGACAGAATGTGAGTCTGTTGTCCTGATGTTTTTTTAACCAGCAGGGCTCTGAAAGTTCACTTTGAAAAACAGAATAATTTCCATAACAAGTGCTTTCCGCTTCACAACACAATATTGAAAAATTCATCCTGTCTGAAATCCCCAACTATTTTATACACTCAGATATATACCTTACATTTATACATGCTCAGATTGATTTATAATCGTTATTCATTATGTTAGTATGAATTTTGTAATAATGCTATAGGAATTACAGCAATAATATGACGTTATTCCAAATTTAGGTCCACGTTTCTATGGACCTAAATTCCCTTATTAAGTAATAATGACGCGGATTATCAAGCTACATAAATTACGATTCTAATCACGAGTTGCGATGATGGAAGGGATAGATTATGTCCAATCTCATAGTTGGCCCAGCAAGCGAGAAAATATTTTTACAGCAGTCTTTCAATCGGGTCGCTTCTGGTGAAGGAAAGTATAACTTGTATAACGATCAAGATATCACGTCCTTTCTGTAATGCCAATTAGCCATGTTATAAGCAAACATCGTATACTCTGCTATACGTAATCATCTCATGATTTATGCAACATACGAAAATTGCATCAGTTATTCTAAACACAACATGTTATTTATACTACATACAAACACTCTATCATTTATCCATCATAAGAACACTATATTAGTTATTCGGCATTCATATACGCCGTAATCTATACAGCGGATTGAGATTACATTATTTATACAATATACGGACATTTTATTTTCAACAAACACAACAGTCATATAGATATCACATTATTTAGTTATGTACAAATCATAAATGCTTAAGGTATTTGAGAAGCATTTATCCACACTTCAAGAGTGATAAATTCTGGATCAAATTCTGGAACAAATATAAATAAGTCTTTGTTGTTTGCACTCTCATCTCACAGTTCTGTCAAATAAATGTCAGAAGAAATACATTATTCTAAGCCCACTTTAATTTATTTACCTTGGAGTCGCGTTTATTTCTGGTCATGAAAAAAAATCTGAATCTACTTGATAGATTCAGATGTAGTTTTTCAATATTGGTTAAGTTTAATTCTAAAGGAATAATAATTTATGGAATGGAAGTCAAATAATGATGAATATATTTGTAAAAATGGAGTTGCAACAACAACTGCAACAATAAATATATGTACCTAGCTTAATTATATAGTCATTATGTACATAGCTTTGACGTATTCGGACCTACCCCATTCCAATACACTCAATTCTCCTGCCCAGTACAACCTGGAGCCGAGCATTCGAGCCAATGGTCATTTGATCTCCTTCAGCAAGGTCTCCCTGCTTCAGATAAACCGCCAAGGGCTTGTGGACTGCGCTCAGGCTCCCACTCAGCACCTCAGGTTCTCGACCAGAATATATATATATATCCTAGACACTCCTCTTATCATCAGAACATGTGTTGTGCAGGTTTAGGTGATATTCCTCTGCGTTGTTTAGTTACCCCGCTAACTGCTGTGCTTGATTTATATGTGAATGTCGTGTCTTTAATGTTGTAATAACTCTGTCTCTGATTCATATCGGATTGTCTTATTCTGCCGTACTTTGAATTATGATAAATTGTAGTACGTGTGCCTTTCGTGCGCAGTTCGCCGTTCTTTTGTGTGGGTATGTTTCCTATGTATTTTATAACCATCACGAAGCGCAGCAGCAGCAACAACAACAAAAGATGAAACCCTTGCCTAAGCGACTGTCAACATGATATTCAGTAAATAAAAAATCGAAGCGATGGTTGTTTGAATTGGAATCTTTCCATTAGTCAACTTACAGCGATCCTTGAAGGCATTTCAATTATTCATTCTACATTAGCTCAGTATCTTCGTAAGAAATTGCTCTTCTTTGACAATTTCTGTTTGTCTTTTGAGACATTTTGCTCCACGTGACATCGACAGGTGTAGCGTAGAACATCAGGTCAAGCAAATAATTTTTTATACGACAAGAAGGCTTGATTAGGAAAACGTCTTATTTCAAACGGAAGGGACATTTGGCGAGGTTTTCATCCTGTTAATCCCATTTCTTAAATAATAAGTGGTGATGATGATTATCAAATTATTAGTATAATCATTACCAATCATTTGGGTCCTTGACACACGCAAGAAAAGACTACAAAACAAAGAGCCAGTTATGACTAAGTTATGTAATTGTCAATCACGAAACAAACATTAAATCTAATCATTTATTTAGACACAGAAAATATTATTTTAAAGTAAATAGATTTATCAAATACACAAAATAATGATACTCATCTAAATCAAAATAAACATTTCAAAGTAAACATATTAATCAAATACACAAAAAATAATGATAATAATCCAAAGTGATGCAGAGATGACAAAAGCAAAATACTAAGTCAGATAGAAGGGCAATCTTACAGTCGTCGGAATTCCAACAGGAACTCTGTTATCTCTGTCTTTCTCTAGTCCACGAAAAGCGTAATAATGAATAAATAAATTCTGGAGAGTCCCGTGCTTTTTGGACACCATTAACGTGACAGGAATATTTGATAAGAAATGATTCCTTTAAGAGGAAGTTTCGGAATAAGCAATAGGGTTCGATAGATTTATACTGCCAGTGAGGATGACAGTCTCCCTTTCTCTTTTTCTCTTTCTCTCTCTCTCTCTCTCTCTCTCTCTCTCTCTCTCTCTCTCTCTCTCTCTCTCTCTCTCTCTCTCTCTCTCTGTTTCATCGTGTGTGTGTGTGTGTGTGTGTGTGTGTGTGTGTGTGTGTGTGTGTGTGTGTGTGTGTGTGTGTGTGTGTGTGTGTGTATGTGTGTGTGTGCGTGTGTGTGTGTGTGTGTGTGTGTGTGTGTGTGTGTGTGTGTGTGTGTGTGTGTGTGTGTGTGTGTGTGTGTGTGTATTTGTTTGAATGGATGTGTGAGTCTGTGTGTGTGTGTGTGTGCATGTATGTGTGTATTTGTGTTCGCGTGCATTCTAGTGTGTATGTGCCTGTATATGAGAGCGCGTTTGTGCATATAGACATGCATTTTATGGAGAAAACAAGATGTTAGGTCGTTCATCTTTAACGTAATTATGCCTTGGGTTATTTATCTACAGTTTTTACGACTCTAATCATTGTTTACGATGATGGAAAGGATAGAATTGGGTCATTTCCTCTCTTCCGTGGCTCCATCAAGTGAGAAAATCTCAAACACTGCCTTCATAAAATTGAAGCGTTCCTCTGAAGTGGGATGAAAAGGTTCCTATGAGACGAGCGTTGCATTTATGCAATGGAAGGTTAACATGCATTCTATACCGCGAGATATCACGAACTCTGTACAAAAGCATGACATAATTTATGTATTCCGAAAAAAATCACCTGGTTTAAAAATCGTAAATATGTTATATTTCTGTACAGAGTAAAGCATAATCTTTTTTGAATACCATAACAGAATATCATGTTGGTGACATTATATAACCTGCAAAGCGCATAAACACCATATTAATACGAAGCAGACATCAATTTCTACTTCCCAACTGGGTTACCTATTTACTTATACCTGATCCGCATTACGTGGGAAGCCGAATCAGCAAGGAAAATATAATCAAAGTTTAAGGTAGGATATAGGAAAGTATAAGGTAGGTTTGTTTGTGATGGTGATTGTAGTGCGTTAACTGAGTAATTAGGATCAACGTATATGGAGGCCTAGGCAAAGCTGTACAGGTAGAAAAGGGGGGAATGGGTAGATAACGTGACAGAGGAATTAGTACCGGTGTTCAGAGGATAAAAGCTCAGACAAAGGAAATTATACATTAATAAATTCGGGAAAAATTGGAATGAAAAATATTGGCTAAAAAGACTGACGTGCTCATGAACAAACTGTATCCCATAAATGGCTAACGGGATTCGATTACTATGTCAGTGCAAAAATCGAAAAGGAATTCCCATATCATATTCCCATATTCCTTCTTGGTATAACCTGCTATGCTTTCTTCAGGACATAAGTATTCACACAAATTAGCAAGTCATTCTTACGACACTTTTATGTATTATTAGTTTTCATATAATGTTAACCCAGAATGGCGTTCCTACAGGAACATATGTGAAGGAAAGGATCCACCGAAGGACTGTCACGAAGACATTCCTAAGACTTACACTGTGCTGACGATCTGACGAAACCCGAGTTTCTACAAGAATGGCTAAGTGTTTTGTTCACTTCTTTTCTTTTCTCTTTTTTGTTTTGTATTCAGCTGTCTGACGGCATCTTGTAATAATGTTATAAGTCTGTTTCTTATATAAGTACTAAGTATTATACGTCACTGGTTCTTTAGACAGTCTCGTCACTATTCTGCAATCACAGTGATACTTTGAGATTTTTCGGTTTTGATATAATACCGTGGCATCACACCGCTCAGTATACCAGGCAAGGTTTTCACCCACGTTCTTCTGAAACGGATCCGCGACCACCTATTAAGATACCAGAGACCGGAGCAGTCTGGATTCATTCCTGGCAATTCTACAACGGTCGTGGGTTCCTTGCAGCCTACATCGACATCTAGAAGGCGTTTGGTTCGGTGCATCGAGAATCGCTATGGGAGATCCTGAGATTTAGTTGAATTCTGACGCGGATTATTGGCTTAATTTCAAACCTATATACTGGTACTGAAATGTTGTAAAACGTGGTGAGGGCCTGTCACACTTCTTCTCTGTTAATTCAGGGCTGAGGCAAGGCTGTGTCCTTGCTCCAAGAACCTGCATGGACTGGATAATGGGCAGAGCTACTATCCAAGGTCAGTGTGGAGCAACACTGGAAAATATCAAGGTTACAGACCTTGACTTTGCCGACGATGATTCTGTCTTATTTGAATCTCTGGAATCACTGGTGGCGGCTCTTGATGCATTTAGCAATGAAGCGAAGCCCTTGGGCCTAGAGGTCTGCTGGACCAAGACCATGATTCAGGACTTTGGGAGCCTGTTAGGGGAACCCATTCAGTCAATAATGCTTGCGGTGAGGACGTTGAAGTCACAGAGCTTTACATACCTTGTAGTGTAGTCCATATCTCTGGGCTGTCAGACCAAGATTGGTCTGGCAGTAGGAGCCATGAACTTGATCAACAATAGCATTTGAAGATGTCGGTACCTATGTATAAGGACCAAGCTACGTGTCTTCAAGGCTTAATGCTACCAGTTTTGCTCTATGGAAGCGAGACCTGGATGCTTTCTAGTGACTTGGAGTCTTGTCTTGATGCCATTTGTAACAAGTCCTTGTGCCGGATCATGGAGAATAGTTGGCAGGACCATGTGTCCAACCGACAGCTACACCGTGAGACCTGGCATGGGACCTGTTACTTGCATAATCTGGGACCGCCAACCCAGGTTATATGGGGACTTGTTTACCTGTGGATGACCCTGCCCATCAGGTTGTCTTTTTGCGAGTTAATTCTGGGTGGAGAAGGCCCGTGTGACATCCTAGGAAGTCATGGCTTGGGCAGCTCGACCAGATTGATTATACCTCTCGCGAGGAGTTAGAGATGGGTCGAGGGCCTGCCTGGAGACTCGCCATGAAGGACCCTTATAGCTGGAAGCGAAGGGTGTATGCGGCCATGCGCCCCCGTCGGTATTAGCCCCCGATGATGATGATGAATATAATATCAAAGTGATTCTCATCTTTAAAATGCCGCCCCCACCCCCATGCACTTTCGATCCCTAATCCCACTCTTCCCTTCCATGGGCCTCCTCTTAACCCCCTTTCCCCCAGCAAGTACGTTAGGAACTTCCTCTCCAAGGCATTATTTTGAAGGACTTTTATTTGGTAGTTGGACACCGTTACCGCGAGTTGATACCCTTCTGGAATTCGATCTCACGCAAGGTATTTGCCGCATTTGCATTAAGTAATAACCATCGCCATCACATATGTATATATATTCATATATTCATATACATGCATATATATATATATATATATATATATATATATATATATATATTTATATGTAGATATGTATATGTATATATATATTATGTATATATATGAATATATATGTATATATATGTATATATATGTAGATATATGTAGATATATGAATGTATACTTGTGTGTATATATATATATATATATATATATATATATGTATATATATGTGCGTGTATGTATGTATATTATGTATCTTATCACAGCTGGGCTTTGGTATTGGAAAACAGAATTGTGAAAATCAAAATTCATTGTTTTTGTTTTGTTTATAAGCGTATTTTAGCTTTCTATGTAAGCGTTTTACATTATACAAAACATCAACGCGGAGTTATTAAAGTGACCTTTAAAAGTTGCTTAAATCTGTACTGTTGCATATTTTCTCATTTAT
>NC_061859.1:4183442-4185942 GCF_019202785.1 Penaeus chinensis
TCGGTATCATTGTTGCTGTTTTTGTTGTTGTTGTTATTGGTGTTCCTCCTCTTCTTATGTTTCTTTTTTATCATCATTAACATCATTATCATTATCATCAGCATCATCATCATCATCATCATCATCATCATCATCATCATCATCATCATCATCATCATCATCATCATCATCATCATCATCAGTAACAGCAACAGCAACTTTACTATCAGTATCATTACCATCCTCGTCATCATTACTACCATCACCACCATTTTCATCATCATCTTCAATATCATTTTCACGAGCAATGATAACTGGTCACCTAAATCTCAAAGCGGCTGCAACATTCACAGCTTACGGCACATTGCATCCGTTTAATCTCCAATACTGGCATGATTGGTTGGTTGATTACCTTAAATTATCTGAAATAACACACTGCCTCTGTTATTATTAGAATAATTAAAGAATTTCTACTTTTTCCCTCTTTTTTTAAATAGTCAATCACTATGTAAATGGTTATTTAAAATTATCTGAAATAACACAATGTCTCTGTTATTATTAAGATGACTTTAGATATAATTAAAGAATCTTCTACTTCTTCCCCCTTTTTGAAATAATCAGTTGATCACTTATTACCAGATTATTTAAAATGATCGGAAATATCACACGCTGGCATCTCCCTCTCCTCTCAGATGATCATTTGATATATTCCGTTGATGTAATGACAAATCTCTCTCTCTCTCTCTCTCTCTCTCTCTCTCTCTCTCTCTCTCTCTATATATATATATATATATATATATATGTATATATATATAATGTTTTTTTTTTTTTTTTTTTTTTTTTTTTTTTTTTTTTTTTTAGATCTTTACGATTAAGAGTCTACCAATAACAAACGGTTGAGAATACTATCGCAGAAATTTATAATTTCACTCTTTATTTTAATTATGTTACGAAGCCTTTCATCTGAATATGTATTTGTAACTCCGTCATAACTTTTTTTTTTTCTTTTTTTTTTTTTTAAGGGAGAGACACACTTCGTATCATTTGCAATCACTGTGTGCTTTTTGCGGTCTTTGAGACTCGATATTGCAAAGATTTATGCTGTTAATTGAAATTTCTGTTTAATTTCATGTTACAGATTACAGGAAACTGACATTGTTATTTTATTTGTTGCTTTAGTTTTGTTTATATTATTATTATTATTGTTATCATTATCATCATTATCATTGTTGTTGTTGATCTTATTATCATTATCATAATGGTCACTATCATCATCATTATTATCATCAACATTACTATCATTATCATTATCATCATTATTAACATTATCATTATCATTATCATCATCATTATTATCATTATCATTATCATTACCATTAGCATCATCATCATCATCAGCATCAGCATCATCATCATCGTCATCACCATCAACATCATCATCATCATCATCCTCATCCTCATCCTCATCCTCATCATCATCACCACCATCATCATCATCATCATCATCATCATCATCATCATCACCATCACCATCACCATCATCACCACCACCACCATCCCCCTCCTCCTCATCATCATCACCATCACCATCACCATCATCATCACCATCATCATCATCATCATCACCATCATCATCAAGACCACATCCACTAAAACAATACCCTGACTTCCTTAACTCACCCATTCGTTCACTAGCTCTTTTTTTTAGCAATCAGGAAAAGTTTGGAACAAAGTAGACGTTTTTACTCCACCTACGCTACCCCATAAGAAAGATTTCCTTTTTTCTGAAAGCCTAGAGTGATCTTGCAACGATATTAGATTTTTTTTATTTTTTTTTTTTTTTTTTTTTATTACTGGGAAGGCCGGAGGGAAGAAATAGAAGTTTATTAAATTATATTTACATTTATTTTAATAGCTATTGTTGTGTATATGGGCGATACTTTATGAGAATGCCTTTATTTAATTTAAAAAGTCAGGCAACTTATCTTTAAAATTATTTTTTCTTTATAGTACAGGTAGGAGTTTTGACTATTTAGCTAATGCTCCGAATTACGCGTGGCGATAAAAAAGTTTAACTCACTGTTGTAGACCCATAATTGTAATGAAAGTAAGGTGGAATATACTATAGAAATTTTTGTTCAGACTTATAAGGGACACTAATACCTATTACTCTTCAAGTTTACCAGCTACTGTTGGTATTTGTAACAGTATTTGGATTTTCGTTCATTTATGAAAATGTCCCATCGAGATTCTCATTTGCCAGACTTCCCCCCCCCCCCCCATCTCTCCCTATATTACACAAATGCTCTTTGTTTTTTTTAATACTCCTCTTCCTCCCTCTTTCCCCTCCCTCAACCCTCCCCTTCTCTTAATACACCCCCTTCCCCTCTCCCAACCCTACCCTTCTTTTAATACCCTTCTTTTTTACCCCCCCCCCCCCCCTTTCCCTTTCTTCTCTTTTCTTAATATCCCCAATAACCCCTCCCCCCCACACTTTTATTTTCTGATTAACTTTACTCTT
>NC_061859.1:4215942-4218442 GCF_019202785.1 Penaeus chinensis
TTATGACGGGGGTCTTATATTTTATTGTTTCTAGTAAAGAAAGTATATTTAAATGTGTCACGTAAAATAATACATTCAAATAGTATTTATATGCTGTGTATATATGCACACACACATAAATATGTATGTGTGCATATATACCTCCCCATATATACACAGTATAAAAATCTTATTTGAACACACACACACACACACATACACACACATACACACACATACATACACACACACACACACACACACACACACACACACACACACACACACACACACACACACACACACACACACACATGGATAGATAGATAGATGTACATATACATAACCATTTATATACACATTCATATATAGATAGACAGAAATACAAAGATATATAAATTAATATATATAGGTAACACCATACACAGATACATACGAAAAAAACAACATATCCTCTTTATTTACGCTGTTTATTGTTAGTATGCAACATAATATAAATCAAGAAAAGTATGATAATTTTTTTTTTCAGATCTATTTCCGGTCTAACTGATTTCAAAAAGTTCACAGCTGATTCGAGGTGTATTTAACACTGGAAGCGTATGGGGGGGGGGGGGGGGGGAGGAAGAAAGGGGGGGAAAGCTTATTTTCCTCCAAGTTATTAGGTTATATTTTTTTCGAGGAATTAAGGGATCTCGCTGGGCAATCTGTACACCATTTGTGGAGAAATTTGCAAAAGTTTTTGGATGCGTGTGACTCATTCTTATAAAGTGTTATTTATTTTATATTTATTAATTTTATTACGTGTCATATCTCTCAGTGTCGGGGAGTGTTTCAATGGCCTCTAAAAAAAAAAAAGAAAAAAAGAAAAAAAGAAAAAGAAAAAAAAACTATACTTCCTGAATTATATGTTATTCTTTTCACGCTGTGTTAAAATACACTAGTTTTACTGTTGAGTTTTACAGTGTCTGTGATAATTAAAGTATTGCACTCTGGTTAGCCTTCTTTTTCGACCCGTGATGTAGCTTTTTAATGAAAAACAGCGTTAGCATAGCGAATATTCCTTTTTTTTTTAAACTAGATACGAAATCTACGTCGTTTCTAATGGATCCATTTCCAACATGCAAAATGGTCATGCAAAGTATATGCATGGTGATGTTATAGATACATGAATTATTATACATTCGAATATCTATTTGCTTGTTGACTGTTTTGCATTCATGTCCACCCTCATTTCGTCAGGAAAGCTGAATCATTGCGAGGAGAGTTTGCATTGCAATGTGTTTGTTGTATGTTGCAACGCAGGATTTTCAGTGTCGCTTTTCGAGAATGTCATGATTTCCTTTATTCTGATATAATAAAGATTTTCTAATAGGTCTATATGCTTTTTAAGGTATTCATTTCATTCCTTTATTCCAGTTTTAATTAACTTACAACTGGTGATGAGTGTATAAAATCATTTATCAAATCAGCCAAAGTTTTCTGACAGAAAATGGTCATTTGTCAGAGGGAGTATTTTACGGCATTATGGTTCATATTGTACTTATTGATTTATGCAACATGGTTTCTGATGAATGGAATTTAGGCAACCATAGTTTTTAGCCAATAATGCATATCATAATTGCATTTACTAAGGGAAGATTCTCCTTTTCCGTACAAACTAATTTTTTTTTACTTGGTTTGACAATGTTTATTAATAAGTATTCTGGTTCTGATTCATTATATCATTATTTTTACAGGTAAATGTACATAATATATTAAAAACATAATCATGCAAGTTTTAAAACAGACCTTTCAACCTTCCATGGCAGTATAAAAAAAAAAAAAAAAACATTCTTGTTATTGATACGTACCTTGCAATCACTTTCTTCATTTTTAGGAGACTGCATATCCTCTGCCTTTCTGTTGATTGCACACGCTGTTGCACGTTCTGTCTGGAATGTCTTATAATAATTACACTGAAATTACTCCCAGTATCAAATTACGTGAGGTTTTTCTGAAGTTTATGTCCTAGGAATGTTGTACATGTATTTCAGTTACTCACGTCGATTCAATGAATGTAAAAAAAGAAGATAATTATTATTCCCAATGCTCTTAAGCTGTTAATTTTAACTCTGTCATTATTTATCCTCAGTAATGGATTCTCTGTCCTCCTATTTTCTTAATTGTTTCGTCTGATCTCTTTTTTATGTTAGATTTCATGAACGTACTGTATTGGATGTTGAAAATATCTGTCTATCCTATCATCTCCATTATCTAATTACGGGATTCTAAGGCAATACAATATGATTTATCCTTTTATACTAGTAGTAGAATACACGCACATTAAAATAACTAGACATCTTGTTTCAACCTATCGCCATCATCCATATATCACCAGGTTTATCGACGGGGAGATAACAACGTACCTATTCTCTCAGGGCGGACGTAATCTAAGCGGAACTAACTAATAACAAAGTTAAACTCTGTTGTGATCACAGCGGCTCCTAATTTGGTGGGCCATTGGGTCTGACAGGTGATTACG
>NC_061859.1:4250942-4253442 GCF_019202785.1 Penaeus chinensis
ATAGTAGTATCAGTAATAGTAATAGTAGTATCAGTAATAGTAATAGTAGTATCAGTAATAGTAATAGTAGTATCAGTAATAGTAATAGTAGTATCAGTAATAGTAATAGTAGTATCAGTAATAGTAATAGTAGTATCAGTAATAGTAATAGTAGTATCAGTAATAGTAATAGTAGTATCAGTAATAGTAATAGTAGTATCAGTAATAGTAATAGTAGTATCAGTAATAGTAATAGTAGTATCAGTAATAGTAATAGTAGTATCAGTAATAGTAATAGTAGTATCAGTAATAGTAATAGTAGTATCAGTAATAGTAATAGTAGTATCAGTAATAGTAATAGTAGTATCAGTAATAGTAATAGTAGTATCAGTAATAGTAATAGTAGTATCAGTAATAGTAATAGTAGTATCAGTAATAGTAATAGTAGTATCAGTAATAGTAATAGTAGTATCAGTAATAGTAATAGTAGTATCAGTAATAGTAATAGTAGTATCAGTAATAGTAATAGTAGTATCAGTAATAGTAATAGTAGTATCAGTAATAGTAATAGTAGTATCAGTAATAGTAATAGTAGTATCAGTAATAGTAATAGTAGTATCAGTAATAGTAATAGTAGTATCAGTAATAGTAATAGTAGTATCAGTAATAGTAATAGTAGTATCAGTAATAGTAATAGTAGTATCAGTAATAGTAATAGTAGTATCAGTAATAGTAATAGTAGTATCAGTAATAGTAATAGTAGTATCAGTAATAGTAATAGTAGTATCAGTAATAGTAATAGTAGTATCAGTAATAGTAATAGTAGTATCAGTAATAGTAATAGTAGTATCAGTAATAGTAATAGTAGTATCAGTAATAGTAATAGTAGTATCAGTAATAGTAATAGTAGTATCAGTAATAGTAATAGTAGTATCAGTAATAGTAATAGTAGTATCAGTAATAGTAATAGTAGTATCAGTAATAGTAATAGTAGTATCAGTAATAGTAATAGTAGTATCAGTAATAGTAATAGTAGTATCAGTAATAGTAATAGTAGTATCAGTAATAGTAATAGTAGTATCAGTAATAGTAATAGTAGTATCAGTAATAGTAATAGTAGTATCAGTAATAGTAATAGTAGTATCAGTAATAGTAATAGTAGTATCAGTAATAGTAATAGTAGTATCAGTAATAGTAATAGTAGTATCAGTAATAGTAATAGTAGTATCAGTAATAGTAATAGTAGTATCAGTAATAGTAATAGTAGTATCAGTAATAGTAATAGTAGTATCAGTAATAGTAATAGTAGTATCAGTAATAGTAATAGTAGTATCAGTAATAGTAATAGTAGTATCAGTAATAGTAATAGTAGTATCAGTAATAGTAATAGTAGTATCAGTAATAGTAATAGTAGTATCAGTAATAGTAATAGTAGTATCAGTAATAGTAATAGTAGTATCAGTAATAGTAATAGTAGTATCAGTAATAGTAATAGTAGTATCAGTAATAGTAATAGTAGTATCAGTAATAGTAATAGTAGTATCAGTAATAGTAATAGTAGTATCAGTAATAGTAATAGTAGTATCAGTAATAGTAATAGTAGTATCAGTAATAGTAATAGTAGTATCAGTAATAGTAATAGTAGTATCAGTAATAGTAATAGTAGTATCAGTAATAGTAATAGTAGTATCAGTAATAGTAATAGTAGTATCAGTAATAGTAATAGTAGTATCAGTAATAGTAATAGTAGTATCAGTAATAGTAATAGTAGTATCAGTAATAGTAATAGTAGTATCAGTAATAGTAATAGTAGTATCAGTAATAGTAATAGTAGTATCAGTAATAGTAATAGTAGTATCAGTAATAGTAATAGTAGTATCAGTAATAGTAATAGTAGTATCAGTAATAGTAATAGTAGTATCAGTAATAGTAATAGTAGTATCAGTAATAGTAATAGTAGTATCAGTAATAGTAATAGTAGTATCAGTAATAGTAATAGTAGTATCAGTAATAGTAATAGTAGTATCAGTAATAGTAATAGTAGTATCAGTAATAGTAATAGTAGTATCAGTAATAGTAATAGTAGTATCAGTAATAGTAATAGTAGTATCAGTAATAGTAATAGTAGTATCAGTAATAGTAATAGTAGTATCAGTAATAGTAATAGTAGTATCAGTAATAGTAATAGTAGTATCAGTAATAGTAATAGTAGTATCAGTAATAGTAATAGTAGTATCAGTAATAGTAATAGTAGTATCAGTAATAGTAATAGTAGTATCAGTAATAGTAATAGTAGTATCAGTAATAGTAATAGTAGTATCAGTAATAGTAATAGTAGTATCAGTAATAGTAATAGTAGTATCAGTAATAGTAATAGTAGTATCAGTAATAGTAATAGTAGTATCAGTAATAGTAATAGTAGTATCAGTAATAGTAATAGTAGTATCAGTAATAGTAATAGTAGTATCAGTAATAGTAATAGTAGTATCAGTAATAGTAATAGTAGTATCAGTAATAGTAA
>NC_061859.1:4263442-4270942 GCF_019202785.1 Penaeus chinensis
CATTAGGAACTCATTCAAGTACGAAATTCCGTGGCATTCGAAAAGAGAAAGAGGGGACAGAGGAGCATGGCAAGGTGGTTTCGTGTATATAAGCTGAGAGGGGGAGAAAATTCGAAAAATGTCAGTCGTTTCCGAAGAAATGACGTTGTGAAAGTTCCAATGTTGCGCGAAAAGCTGGATAGTGTGCATATCTGACTAGCGAGAAAAAAAGGATATATATTGGATTGAAGTCTACCATTTTTAAGAGTTGTTTTTACGATGGTGAGTTACAATATTTAAGGTACGTATATGTGAAGACTGGTAACTTGCTAGCCTGGAGGAATGTGTCACAGAAGCATATAAAGGTTATAGTACTGTCAAATCTTCGAAATACGTATGTAAAGCGTTTGAATGTGCGTACATGGAAATTCCTTGTAGGGACTTTGATTGTACTCTTTCACTTTTTGGGAGAAAATTAATAATGATCTCATGTGTATGTATGTTAATCAAGAATTCATCTATGTTTTTTTCTTCTATTTTTTTTTCTTTCTTTTTTTTTGGCTATGCTTTATTCCCATGTCCTCCTACAAATTAGGGATTGTAAGATGGTCTTGTGCGGGTCAGTGAAAGGGGTCTTAGATATGAGACCCCCTAGAGACCCCCGTGTTCCCGCGTCGAGGACGAGGTGGTGGAGCTGGACCCTGTGTGGCTTGGCCTGTCTGCCGTGTCTCTCCCCTCTGTCTTACGAACGTGTCCTTTTATGCAGCGTTTCCCTTCGAGGGCGGATGTTTACTCTCGTGCGAAAAGAGAAAGTCGCACTTGCGTCTGGCCAAGGAGAAGAGTGGCTGCTGGACAAAGGTGTGAAGTGTACCATCCGGTCTTGCTGCGTATTGTTGACAGGGATCATATTTTATATCATAACACTTGTATTTGGAAAAAAAAAACATATAAGAATTTTATATAAATGATACCATCAATAAGTTATTACCTATTCGTAATTTTGTTACATGAAAGAGGTGGGAAAACTTGCCTTGTTTGTAGCTTATAACAAGGGTGTTCTTTGTAACTTATCTACATTATTCAAAGTATACATTATCATAAATTGCTGCGTATATCATGATTATGTCAGGCCCTTGCGTATCCTGAAGGTGTGTAAATGTACCCTCAAGTACATGTAACCCAAGATGTAAACACTATTTAGAAAATACAAGAAAAAGTGAGGAAGAAAAAAAAACATTAAAGTTAACATAAAGCTGGAACTCAGATTTTTTCTTCTCTAATCCGGTCTCTTTTAGTCTCTATTTCATTATATGATATTTCCTACTTCAATAATTATATGAGTTTTTCCTACACACACACACACAAACACACACGCTCTCACACACACACACACACACACACACACACACAGACACGCACACACACACACAAACACACACACACACACACACTCACACACACACACACAGACACATACACACACATATGTTGTGTTCATTTATATTATAAACAGATGTATGTCAGGGTATGTGTGATATATATATATTACGAACTGCTGCCTAATTTCAACTTATACATCGGCTTTCCTCCTGCTGATAGAATCCCCCGTCTTCTCCCTTATGCCAGCCACCTTGCGCTTAGTCCGCCTGATACTGCGACCTGACCTGACCTCCCTTCGCTTCCGTTCGTCTATCCTCACCTGCCCCGGGTTGCCCCTCCTCTCTCTCTTTTATACCCCCTCCTCTCCCTTTCCTCTTCACACCTGAAAATGGAATCCATGTGGATTTCGAAATTGTAGTCTCATATTCAATAAATCTAGTTTGTGCATTGTGGGTTTTCCACACACATACACATATAAATATATATATATATATATATATATATACACATATATATATATGTATATATATATATATATATATATATATATATTATACAAACACACACATACACACACACACACACACATATATAACGCGGTTCGGCGCGCTAACACTTGTGCCACAGCGGTGACTTCCCCTATGACACCTGCGTTTGACTCGGGCTCGAGCAAGTAGTCAGAGCGTAGGCAATTTTTACGACCGCCGCGACGGGGAATTGAACTTGGGACCACGAGGGAAGAGTCCAGTGCGCTAACCACTAGACTATCGCGGCAGTCATATATATATACCTATCTGCTATGATTTATTTTCTTCTCTCTTTGCAAAGAGATTGCGTCTTCGCGGTTTCCAAGCCCTAATTACAAGCGTTGTGTAACAGGACTCACGACGAAGAGTCGATCAAAACGGATAGTTATTTCACTCCGCTTGATAATTACATTAGCGCGTTTCTGTAGATATTGCCGATATTCCCGCAAGGCAGCTTCGGGTTATCAGGATTCCGCGATGCTCTTTTGTTTATTGACTATCGGATTTCTATACTAGCCTTGGTGCTCGTCCAATCTTGTTTTTTTCCTTTTTTTGTCTTTTATCTCTTCGTTTTTTGTTTGGTTCGATCATCCTTTCATTCCCTCTTTTTAACAAGCTATTCATCTATTTATTCCTTTTTTCCCCTGTATTCATTGTTTATGTATTATATTTACGTCAACAGTTTTCCAAGAAGGAGATGAAAAAGTACACAACCAAATAAAATAGAACAAAAAAGAAAGAAACAAATCATGGAAGGAGTAAAAAAGAAAGAAAAATACTAATAACAAACAACCATTAAAACAAAAAAAATCCGGAATCTCCCAGACCGATATATTTCCCTGATTTCCCGATATATTTCGACTCTCTATTTGTCTTTTTCACTAAAACAGGGAGAGAGAAATACTGATACAGCCTTAGCTCATTTGATGCTATTGGCTCAAGACTGACAAAATGGATAAGCTAATGTGCTATGGATAATCCTTTGATGATGCTGACTCTCCTGGAATATCAGAGAAGCGGATTTGGAGTTTGTGGAAGGACGGGGAGGAAAATAAAAGGATTTTTCTCTTTATTTTTAGTGTTTTTCTGTTTTGAAAAATATAAATTTGGGAAGACGGGAATTCATCAATTAACTGAAACATTGTAAAGGTATGGTAACACACATACACACACACACACACACACACACACACACACACACACACACACACACACACACACACACACACACACACACACACACACACACACACACACACACACACACACACACACACACACACACACACACACACACACACACACACACACGCACACACACACACACACACACACACACACACACACACACACACACAGTGAAGATCTTGGTTATTATCGTGAGGGTTTTGCCGACACCATTTCAATTGCACCATTTTAGATGAGAGTAATTTTGATGGTTGAATAGAAAAACGTAAAACTATTAATTGTTTATTATACGAAATATAATACACGCAAAACAAAAAACAAAACAAAAAAAAAACACCGAAATGATAATACGCAGATAAATTTATTAGGGTTATAACGTTCACGAATTCATTTTTTGACTCTATCCCCTCTTTATTCATCCCCGTTCACTGTTCACTACATTGAACATTCCCATTGTTCATTTTATTCACTACCGCACACTTCATATAGAATCTTGACCAGCATGGTTATTCTTCATACTCGGTACTAAAGCGTCTCGAGGAATATCAGCCCACAGTTCTAAAAGGACATAAAACAAAATCAAATGCGATTTCTGACCGTTGTTCCCAGCTCCATGTAGAAATTAATTAAAATTATATTCCATCAACTTAATTCGGATTTATGCAACATTCAAATAAAGAAAGCTACAAATTACTATTTATAAGACACACCTTATATTTCAATTATAACAAAAATTGTAAGCAGGCGACGTGACACTAGCGTGAGCCACAACTCGGGACTACCACACTCCTCTGTCTAACTTACGCCACAGCGTCCTCTGCTTAAAAGACATTTAATTTCGCTTAGGCCTACCACAATAGCTACCCCATCCAGCTACACCAGACGACTGTGACGTCACGCCCTCGAACAGTCTCGTTACACAAATTACCGATTTCCAGATGATCCAGTGAGATGGCATGACCCACAAACACACACACATATGCAATCGTGTAACATAAAATTTCTCATCTGCATTCACTGGTCGGATAAAATTACCCTACATTTCGTGTAACCTTTATATCGCTTTATATCACTCCCCACATCTTCTCTTGCCCTCTAATGAAGGTTCATTACCGCCATCATCCTCACAACACCCACGCTAAAGGCCTTAGGTAACAGAATATTGCATAACACATCTACACTCTACGCTCCCACGCTACATACCTACAAAGCTACGGCCATTGATTAAGCAGTATAACGACTCAATCCTCATTAATTTGGTCGTGTTCTTCCCCAGCATGTAGCCATGACAGAACATGACACGATCACTGCATGACCACGGGACAGTAATGGCTCTTCGCTGTTCCGGCCTCAATGCTAATGGTAATTTTAGAATGGCGTGTTTGTGCGCCGTTTGCTTAAGGATAAATTGTATTAAGGGAGAATTTCATGGGTTAAAGATTTCTTGTGTATATGGTTCTTTTTGGTTTTATTTATATGTTGTCTTGAAAGTTATTTGGGGAAAAAGGCAAAAAATAATTAATAATCTCAAGACATTAAAAAAAAAAAAAAAAAAACACGTTACTAAATGATGGTGTATTTTTTTTCATTATACAGTTTTCATGCAAGAGTTGAGGTGGTGTAAAAAATGAATTATAAAGGCAGAGCATATCATGCAGTCCCATCGTGTCATCAATTAAACAAACTCACTTTGTCTCAATTATAATTTTTTTAGTTCAGAGCCAAAAACAAAGAAAAAAAGGAAAAGATTTATGAAAATCATGCACAATAAATTCCGGACTACATATTCCCCCACCATAAACATCCGGCTCCTGGGAAATGAATGCATTTATATTGCATGTATCTAAATTAAATCTTCCAATGCGAAATAACCCTATACAAAAATAACCAAATAAGTCCCCCTTTTTTCAGCATTTACAGCCTTCGCGTCTTAATTCTCTTCTTTCCTTTTCACTTTTCTTTCGTTTTATTTCTTTCCACTGACAGTTCCCTCTCCTCCTCCGCTTTCCTTTATATTTAAATTCCCCACAAACCCTCGTATTGTTTTTTTTTTTTAATTATTATTAACTGCTTACTCTCCTCTCTCCATTATTTGTGTTTCTTATACCTTTGTTACTCCCCTTTCCCTCGTCCCATTATTTACTCTTTTTCTCTCTTTAACCCACATACCGGCTTTGAACCATAATTTCAATTGCAATGAATGAGTATTGCAATCTCTATTTGGGGAACGCCAATGACTGTTTCATTTCCGGGTTCCTCGTTGCTTTTGTCATTCTGGAGGAGGGAAGCATGCATTGCAGAATCTTAAATCTAATTTGGAAGGTATGTTTACAGGTAAGTATATGCATTGTATGTAAGTACTTTTTTATATATACGTGTGTGCATTACATATATATATATACACATATACATACATATAAGTATATATATGTATATAAATACATGTTTATATATATATATATATATATATATATATATATGATTTTATATACATACATACACATATATACACATACACATATATACACATACATAGGTGCATGTGTGTTCGTATTTTGGTGTCTATGTAGTAATTAGTTAATTTACTAGTGAATAAAACGTAAATATCTATATATATATATGTATGTATACATACATATATATGTATATATGTACACATATGTGTATGTATGTATGTATACATACATATATATATGTATATATATATATATACATACATATATATATACATATATATATATATATATATATATATATATATATATATATATATATATATATATGAAAGATGGAATAATGCAATACCGCATTGATATAGATGTATAAGGCCAGGTCAGGGAGGATTGTTATACATACATACATACATACATATATACACACACACACACACACACACACACACACACACACACGCACACACACACACACACACACACACACACACACACACACACACACATATATGCACATACTCACACATACATACATATTTATATATATATATCTTTCTATTTTTTTTTGTAATATCTACACCTCTCTCATAAATTATATATTTTAATAATGATACACGGGCGCATACACACAAGTGCAACCACACACATATAAGGATTTTTTTTATTTATATTAGAATCATGTTTCTGAGAGAGGTGCTCAGGTTCTGTCCCCGAAAAGAGCGAATGTTTATATACACATACAGGGTAATCTACAGTGAATAAGCCTATAGAATACATTTTGTTTGACTAATAATGATTAGGCAATCGTCGCTAATTTCACATAAAGTCAGTTACTGAGTCAGGAGTCACGCGATCTGGAAAATATTGACAAACCATAACCCTTTTTTATAACAATGCGAACATCTGTCCAAGCTTGTTTTTAGACCCTGGGAAAAATCGAACTGAAAGAGGGAGTAAGTCAAGAAAAAAAAAAGGCGCAGAGGAAAGCAAATCTAACTTGATCGCGTACTTACATTCCGTCCAATTTCAGGAAAGGAAAAACTGGCAACTCATCTCCAGCTCTGGAGTCCTCCACTCGCTAAGTAACTTTAAAAAAAAAAAGACATTGAAGAAGGCACATTCCAATGAAAATATAATGAAAAATATAGTACGTAAGTTTAAGGAATTCGAGCATATGTGAGGACAAGTCCCAGGAGACAGGGGATTTCAATTAAAAAAAAAGGCAAGTTGGAGTGCTCGAGGGGTCGGGGCGAGTTGCCAGTTCGTGATTTTCTGAGACTTGAGGTACTACAGTGAGAAAGATTTTAAAAAGATTACGTGGGGTCACCAATCGTTTTTCCTGGGGACGCCAAGACCTCATAATATCAGACGTGGATATTTCTCAATTACGAAATGTTTTCAGCATATACGTAGTCATACAATGGTTGCGTTCTCGTGGCTAAGTTTTGCTTGATTATAACACAATCATTTAGAATGCAGTTGTCCTAATCACTAAATCTGCATCTGACGTGTCTCCGTCTATCTACATCCAGGTAATATTATACAAAGAAAAAAAAAATAATATTGACGAAACTGAAGAAATTGTTATCGTAATAATGGGTTTTTGTTTATCGAATTATGTATATCTATTAAATGATATAAATATAATAATATAAAATAATTATACAATACAACCCTATACATTATAGGACAGACTGGGGACGCGGTCATGTCAAGACGTGTATGTTTGGGGTCGCCTAAAAAAAATAATTAAACCACTGCACTAGACCCTGATACCCCCCCCCCCCCCCCCCTCAACTAAAACGGCTTTTGCAAAATACGGTACACAATGCATTAATGCCTTTTATTGTATAAGGCTCCGGTACGCAACTAAGAGTAAGTCCTATCCAATCCCTATTAAAGGAACATATAGCTGTATCCTACAAATAAAGCAAAAGGTTGATGGAAATTATTCAACCATGTGGGAAAATCTA
>NC_061859.1:4285942-4288442 GCF_019202785.1 Penaeus chinensis
CACACACACACATACACACACACACACACACACGCACATACACACACACACGATAAGATAATAATATTGAAATGAGAAAGAAAAAAAAAATGAATAGTAAATGTTACACAATGTTTCCGTTGACTTGACTTAAAAAAAAAAAAAAAAAAAAATCTAAAAAAATCCGTTGTATCGTAGCTGATATCTCAATATCTCATGCAGAAAGTTTTGGTTCTGTGTGTTTGTGTGTGTGTGTTTGTGTGTGTGTGTGTGTGTGTGTGTGTGTGTGTGTGTGTGTGTGTGTGTGTGTGTGTGTGTGTGTGTATGTGTGTGTGTGTGTATGTGTGTGTGTGTGTGTATGTGTGTGTGTGTGTGTGTATGTGTGTGTGTGTGTGTGTGTGTCCTTCAGGTTCAGTTGAGGCCCATACTCCATAGACTGCAAACTTTGCTAAACAAAACTAATGCACTTGAACCACAGGGCCTCAGCTTAAGCAGATCATTGACCAAGTCCTTCCGGAATGGATTCTATGAGATTTGTTGTTTAATCACTTTCAGTCCCCGTGTCACAGGTGCCGTCGGGTTGGTGCCTCACAATAGCAATCATTAGAGTAACTTGTGTAGCAGTTCGTTATGGATGATACAGATAGAGAAGAAAGTCTGTAGCGAAGAGAAGGGAGGGTTTTGCTGTTGGGAATTAGAGAAGGCGGTATAAATAAAGTAAAAGTGTAGAGAGTGTGAATGTTAAAGCTTGTTGGTAAAGTTGTAGGTTATAAGTGAAAATTCTTTGACATTTAGAGAATTACATTCATCAGTTATTCATGGAGCCACGCGACTACGGAGATTAGACAATCCAAAAAAAAAAAAAAAAAAAAAAAAAAATGAAATAGCAGTTGTAATGTTAATGGAAGAGATTATAACAAGCAGTTCTAGGAACATAGGGATAAAGTACAGTTATCACTTTGGCAAAGAACATAACTTTGTGCTGTTAGAAACAAAAGTCGTATCGTGAAATCTATTGTAAAACCCAACGCGATTGCTAAACATATACTCGTAGTATATTCTGGGAAATCTTTCATATCATTCCGCACGTTTTATTTAATATTCGGACAAAGCCGCTACACAACTGCAGCCTTTGACGGTACGAATATCGAAGAGCCTGACGTTCGCATGAACATTGAGGTCGAGTTACATTATCGATTTTGAAAGGTATGTAGCTCTGTACTGTATTTTCTCAAGACATACGGTATTTTCTGTGCTGTATAATTATTACTTGAAGATGTTGCCTTATTTTCAAAACCATGATAACTATTTTATGATAACTATATTTACGGCATAACATGCAGTGTGTAGTGTTTATTACATCCGACCGACAATTTCATAATCATTATACATTATTTCACTGGGAATACAATGTAAAAGCCGAATCTTTCTTTTCGTAGTTGTTTCCACTTCAGAAATCTTATATTCTCTCACTGAAAAAGAAAAAAAAAAGGAAAAGAGAGAAAGAACTAGAGACCTTTTTCGCTGGTCTGGAAGCACTACTTGAGCGTTATCTTACGCCTGAAAGTTATGTTTCAAGTAACATTAGTCTCTATCTTAACGCATTCATTCCCTTTCTTTGGCAAGGACCAAGAATCCGCGGAAATTTTACACCACTGCAGAGCGAGCGGCTTTCGGCTGGTCTCGCACACACACTATCGTAGCACAAGAATGACAAATCTAACAGTCTGCTTTATTAATGATCATTGGGATCTAGAATGTGTCGATGGGATCAGGTTGAGGGATGTAAAGCGTGTTATGCTTATACTTTAAAATAACACCTTGCTTGGAAAAACAATACATTGCTATCAGCCCATATATATATATATATATATATATATATATATATATATATATGTATATACACATAATATTATATATATTCATAATACATACATATATATATATATATATATATATATATATATATGCATATGTAAGAATATTATATATATACATATATGTGAGTGTGTGTGTGTGTGTGTGTGTATATACATATATACATATATATAAGTATACATATATACACAATCATACATCTGCCTATCTCTCTATCTATATACGTATACATGTATATATATATATATATATATATATATATATATATATATATGTATATTGTTTATATACACATACATATACATCTGTCTATCTATATATACATGTGTACACACACACACACACACACACACACACACACACACACACGCACACACACACACACACACATGTGTGTGTGTGATAATAATGATAATGATAATAATAATAATAATAATAATAATAATAATAATAATAATAATAATAATAATAATGATAATAATAATAATAATAATGATGCATTATGTTGGTGCATTGGATGCGCCAACATAAGCAATGCAACATTACAGCCGAGTTCCTTTCTAAAACCATTAAAGTGAGTCTTTGAAAGAATTGGTCTCAAATATACAGAAAAACGTTTGACCAGCAAACGTTCATATATATA
>NC_061859.1:4298442-4300942 GCF_019202785.1 Penaeus chinensis
AATCACTATCAATACTATTATTATAATAATTGCATAACTTTAATTAATATTATCATCAAAATCTTCACCATCCCCATCTTTATCAAATGATCATCACCATCTCCCTCATTATCATTATTGTTATTTGTATTGATATTGTGATTATTATTATTATTATTATTATTATTGTTGTTGTTGTTGTTGTTGTTGTTGTTGTTGTTGTTGTTGTTGTTATTATTATTATTATTATTATTATTATTATTGTTATTATCATTAATATAATTTTTATTATCATTATCATTGTCATTATCATCATTATCATTCATATTATATTTATTATCATTATCATTGTCATTATCATCGTAATCATTAATATAATTTTATTATAATTATTATTGTCATTATCATCATTATTATTATTATTGTTATTTTTATCATTATTATTATTATTAATGATATTGCTATTATTATTATTATTATTATTATTATTATTATTATTATTATTATTCTGATAATGATAATGATAATGATAAGGATGATGATGATGATGATGATGATGATAATGATAATGATAATGATGATGATGATGATGATGATGATGATGATGATGATGATGATGATGATGATGATGATAATGATGATGATTACCATTATCATTATTATTTTTATTATTACCATCCTTATAATTATCATCACTTTCATTATCATCAATGTTGTTACTATTATCATCCCTACATTGTTAGTTTTGAAGAGATACTATTAAAATCTCGTATTTAAATAAAGGTTCCCTTGAACTCGAATTTTATCATATTAATTCTTCTTGTATAGATCCATTTTCGTATTATAGATTCCCGAAGGGATTGAACACATCAAATCAACGCGGTGGATTACATAACTATTGCTGATTTGCCATATTCTTGTTTACTTAACAGCAGTTCCTTTACTTAATACTTTTCAAATTATGTTCTATGACAATACCAAATACTAACTAGATCATTCCAATACGCCTGAAATTCTCATATATAGAAACTGTATGAAGATTAGAAACAAGGGGTTTTATGTAGCCAACCCCCTCTCGATATTCACTGTAGAATGTGAAATGCACACACAATTAGTCCTTTTCCATGACACCAGTTAGGAGATCAAGGCATAGGACTGGCGTTAATGCTTTTCAGTTAACCCCATGCACTTTATAAACTTTGTATTACTATTACACTTAATTGGGAAAGAGAGGGTTGGGGGGATGTAGAGAGATTAAACACCTCAGCTGGAATGGGAGAAGATAAACAAGTATTTCAATGTGAAATGGTTTTCATGTTATTTCAAGTTTTGTATTACTAGGGCCTTCTGCTTTCCCCTGGTAGTGCGTCGTTGTAAGAAGGGTATTCTTGAAAGGTCGACGGTATCTGGTGTGTCCACTAAACGATTTGTTTGTTTTTTATAATTGTATGTCTTTTTATGATTATTTACCTGTCGGTCTACGGTCTCTCTTTCTCTCTCTCTCTCTCGCTCTCTGTTTGTCTGTCTATCTGTCTGTCTAGCTGTCTGTCTGTCTGTCTGTCTGTCTGTCTGTCTGTCTGTCTGTCTGTCTGTCTGTCTGTCTGTCTGTCTGTCTATCTGTCCCTCCCTATATATATCTACCTGTCTATCTATCCATCTACCTACAGTATCCATCTACTACATATCTACCGTGCCATCTATCAATCAACTAATTTCTCTATCTTTGTCATTCTCCCTCTCTTTCTCGTTATGCAATATGAAGGACACGCTCTATGATGCACAAGATACCTATATATTAGGTTCACCGAGAGGTCAAGTTAGCAAGGGATCAACAAAGTATTTTTCTCTACCCTGAAGTTTTTATTCATTGGGTTTATCATTTATGCGAATTAGCTGAGAATAATCATCTTGACAAGGGTAAATGAATAAGAATTAGAAAGAGATTAACACGAATGATAAACAAATGTGTTAAACATGGTCGTGGTAACATATCAATACATAAGGCAAAAGAAAAATTAAAATTAATTATAACTGACAAAACTATTAACAAACTGAATAACAGTGAACTTGCATTTAGTTTACGGTTATGAAGAATTGACCTTAAAATAAGAATTCATAGCAGGTTATTCTTAAAGATGTAATATAATAGACAGAAGTAGACAAGCAATAAAGCGCCTTAAAAAGCCTTAACAATAGATAGTTTGAGACGGGGTACATTAAGGAGAAGCTTGGTGTAGGAATAAAATCGATCATACAACACAAAAAAGTAGCTGTGGTAGTAAAAGTATGAGTAACAGTGATAACGGTAGTAGTACTAAGAGTAGTGGTGCAAGTGGTGGTGGTGGTAGTAACAGCATAACTATTACCAGAAGAACCAATAGTAGAGCAGTAGTAGAAGTAGTAGTAGAAGTAGTAATAGCATAGTATAACATCAGTAGCAGTAGTAGTAATAGAAGAAGAAATAGGAGCATCAGTAGTAAAAGTAATAGTAGTAATAGTAGTAGTAGTAGCTGTAAAAGTA
>NC_061859.1:4308442-4310942 GCF_019202785.1 Penaeus chinensis
TTTACGATCTTCCCCTCCCTCCCCCCCTTTCTCTGACTCCCACTCCGTCACTCCTTCCCTCCCTCCCACTCTTTCCTTCCTACTCTCCGACTTGGTCCCACTCCGTCACTCCTTCCCTCCCTCCCACTCTTTCCTTCCTACTCTCCGACTTGGTCCCACCCCTACCCCAACCCTCCTGTCCCGACCCTCCCCACTCTCCTCACCTGGACCATCCCCCCCCCACCCACACACACACACACAAACTCTCGCTCACACACACATAGACACACAGACTCACACACACACATACACACACAGACACACACACAGACACAAACACACACACACACACACGCACACACACACACACACACACACACACACATTCTCGTTACAGATTTCGCTTGGTTTAAACTGCAGGCCCGGGAGACGTGACTAACATACCAGGGCGCCGTTTCCGGTCTCGCACGTTCAGCGGTGGCCTCGCCTGCTTCACTAGTCAGCGCCGCTTGAACGGAGCTGTAGTCTCTCAATCTTACCAAGGGCTTGCTCGTAGTACAATCCTGTTCGAGTTTGCACACTGGAGGTGGGTTTTGGGTAGGATTTATGTGATCGGAAATGAAAAACTGTATTTATAGTGTTGTTTTTAGTGAGCAGACGAATATGTATGTCTGTGTGTGTGTGTCTATATAATTATATGTATATATATATATATATATATATATATATATATATATATATATATATATATATATATTATTGTTTTTAATATATATATATATATATATATATATATATATATATATATATAATGCTCTCAAATGTGTTTATGTATATATATATATATATATATATATATATATATATATATATATATATATATATATATATATATATACAAGTATGTATATATATTATGAAATAACAAAATATATAAGGATTAATAGAGTAAAGGAGAAAGAGGGAAAGATAAATAGAGAGAGAGAGAGAGAGAGAGAGAGAGAGAGAGAGAGAGAGAGAGAGAGAGAGAGAGAAGAGAAGAGAAGAGAAGAGAAGAGAAGAGAAGAGAAGAGAAGAGAAGAGAAGATAAGAGAAGAGAAGCGTAGATAGAAAGGAAGAGAGGTGCTGAATAAAGGTGTGTAACTGTGCAAGGTATGGCTTCTTAAGTCTTGGCTTGTGTTGTGTAAGAGGCGTTGACGGGATCTGTAAAAGAAATATTTAAGTTTTGATGGCTGGCCTTCGAACTCGTAACTTGTTTTATATTTTTTTCTTATAATTTCACTTTTCGTTTTCCTTTAACAAACAATATTTCTATGAGTGTTTTCATAATCATAGCTATATTGCTATTTTCCTCATCATTGTTGTATGAGGAAGGGCTAGAGCTCCAAAAATGTTAACAATTAAGGCGAATAACCTGTACTTGATAATTTATTCATATTGCATGCCCGGGTAAAATATCTGTAACATGATATTTGACGACATAGATATTATAAGATTTACTTCTAATGTTTTATCATTTATTTAATTCAACAAAGAATACCGTTAGAATATAGAAGCTCGTATATGAATCAACTTACTTTTACTTCATTAAGATTAAATTAAGCCGACTGATACAGAATGTCAGCAAAAATGAAAACAGAAATTCTGGCACGCGCGGACACACATATGCGGATTATAATAAATTATGCTTATTGGATATTTGTGATTCTTGATTCGCTTGAAATTAAGTTCTTAGAGATTTTTAATGTTTCATGTTTTGTCATTTCGTTTCCGAGCTTAACAATTATCAATATTACATATCCTTTAGGAAACAAACCAGTTTTTTCGATAGACGGTGAACTTTGGCAAGCTCGAACAGGAATTTCAGAGATTTGAATAAGTCACATTGCTTCCATTAACTTGTTGGTATTGTTTCATAAGATTTAATGCTAAATCAAATATTCAAAGTAGATTTTTTTGTTCGATCGCATGCTTGTGGCTCTTGTTCTGTTTGCAAGTTATTTCTATAAATACGAGTTGAACCACGTCGACAGGCTACAATAAGTCCTCTTACACGCATACATAAATTAACACACACACACACACACACACACACAAAAAAAAAAAAAAAAAAAAAAAAATACAATGGCATTCATTTGCATCTTTGTTTAACGAATTTATAATGTTTAACTTTAACGTATGTTTAAATAGTTCTAGTAGTGAATACAGATTTGTAAAGATTACACATCCTTCGCCTAAGCTTTGGTGCTACTGTACGAAATATTAAGCATAAATATAAGAGATTATACTGTAGATCATGTTGTGAACCTGTAGAAAGCCTTATATTTATCTGAGGTGGTTAAGTCAACGAAAATATATGAATAAATTGTATGAACCAAATACAAAGGCGGAGTTACTAATTTCGGGTGAGTGACTTTTTCCAGATAAAGTCTTGAAGTTCTGTTGTAAACAGGGACCAAACTGAAGTTATAGGACATTTTCAGCTTATCCAGGCTTTGGAAGTATGATAATATTTGTTGTG
>NC_061859.1:4315942-4318442 GCF_019202785.1 Penaeus chinensis
AGACACACAGAGAGAGAGAGAGAGAGAGAGAGAGAGAGCATAGAAGTGAAGAGAGAGAAAGAGAGAGAGAGAGAGAGAGAGAGAGAGAGAGAGAGAGAGAGAGAGAGAGAGAGAGAGAGAGAGAGAGCATAAGAGCATTAGTTCTGACTATGTATTTATCACTTTATGCAGTGTAACACGAACACTCACGGTATTAATTCCTCTTAGTCTTTCGTAATCCATGTGTTTACTTCACATAAACGTTTGGTAAATTAATAAGTGTCTCACTTCTTGGTGTAATTATCTTAACACGGATACACTTCAAAGCATCTAGTGGTTAGAAAGAGAGGACACACACACACACACACACACACACACACACACACACACACACACACACACACACACACACACACACACACACACACACACACACGCATACAAATAGATAGATAAATAGCTGGATAGATAGATAGATAGATAGATAGATAGAGATAGATAGATAGATAGATAGATAGATAGATAGATAGATAGATAGATAGAGAGAGAGAGAGAGAGAGAGAGAGAGAGAAGAGAGAGAGAGAGAAGATAGATAGAGAGAGAGAGAGAGAGAGAGAGAGAGAGAGAGAGAGAGAGAGAGAGAGAGAGAGAGAGAGAGAGAGAGAAATAGAGACCCTAGAAGTGAAGAAAGAAAAGAAAGAGAAGAGAGAAGGAGAGAGAGAGAGAGAGGAGAGAGAGGGAGAGAGAGAGAGAGAGGGGGGAAGAGAGAGAGAAGAAAACAAAAGAGGAGAGAGAGAGAGAGAGAGAGGGGCATAGAAGTGAAGACCCGAAAAAGGGAGAGAGAGGGGAGAGAGAGAGAGGGGAGGAGAGAGAGAAGAGAGGGGGGAGAAAAGGGAGAGAGAGAGAAAAGGAACCCATAAGAGTAAAGAGAGAAAGAGGAAGAGGGGAGAGAGAAAAGGGAGAGGAGAAAAGAGAAGGGGAGAAAAAGGAGAGGGGGAGGGGAAGAGGGAGAAGGGGAGAGGGGAAAAAGAAAGAGAGAGAGAGAGAGAGGAAAAGAGAGGGGAGAGGAGAGGAGAGAGAGAAAAGGGGGAGAAAAAAGGGAGAGAGAGAGAGGGGAGGAGGGGAGGAGGGGGGAAGAGAGACGAGAGTAGAGGGGGGGAAAAGGAGAGGGGGAGGATCTTTAAAAGTGAAGAGAGAGAGAGAGAAGAGGGGAGAGAGAGAAAGAGAGAGAGGGAGGGGAAAAGAGAGAGAGAGAGGAGAGGAACAAGCCATAGAATTTAAGTTGTTGCGATATCGTACCCTCCCTTTCCCTTCATAAGTATTTAAACATTATGTGATTTATGAAGAAATTAAGTTCCCCTAAATATCCCCCAGAAATATTCGAGGGGGGAAAAATTTTTTTTAAAATTTCCCTATAACTTTTTAAAAATTGCAGGGTCTTTGGGACAGAAAAAAATTGCATCTATTTTTAAAAAAAGGACACATTTTTGAGAAAAAAATCTAGCCATGGATTTTAAAAATGTAGAATTCAGTATTTTTGGGGGTTTTAAAGGGGAAAAATAAACTATTAGATTTAATTTGTGGTAGTAATCACAATAATTGAAAAAAATAATCACGATATTGATGGTGATGAGTATACAATCATCAGTCTTTGTATACAATTGTATCTGTGTTTGTTCGTTTCTTTATTGTGTTTTTGCTTGTTTGAAGGTGTGTTTTGTGGGGTTTTCGTGTTCCTCTGTGGGGTGTGTGTGTTTTCCCTGTGTGTGTGTTCCTGGTGTGTGTGTGTGTGTGTGTTTGTTTTGTTCCGGTGTGTGTGGTGAAAAATTCTTGTGTGTGTAAAACCCTTTCCTTTTTGGGCCTCTTTCTCTCTCTATCTCTTTTTGTCTCTTTTTTTCCCTCTCTTACTCCCCTCTTTTCCCTGCCCCTTCCCTCTTCTCTTTTCTTTTCCACTTTTCCCCCTTCTCTTCCTTTATACGCAATACCCAAAATTTTGCATTTCACAAATTCTTTTATTATAAATTTATATATATATGATTTTTATATATATATTTTTATATATATAGAGAGAGAGGAAAAGAGAGAGAGAGAGAGGAGAAGAGAAAAAAAAATTTTGGGACTTTATAAAGGGAATTACCCTTCCCTGATTTAATTTTGTACGGGAAAATTTTTGTCTGAAAACTTTTTGGGTTAACTTTTAAAGAAAAATATAACGGGAAAAGTTTAGGGGGACTGTTACAAATTGTTTTGCGGACGTGAAAAAATTGCTGTGATTGTTCCCTTGCATATTCTGAATCGGTTGTGATATACTCTTGATTGTCTCTCTGTGTGTGCTTGTTATTCATACCCTGGACAGATTTCACTTTAATATAAACCGATTGTGTTGCTGCTCTCCCTTGTATTCTGGTGAAATTAGCTCTGTGTTTACAAAGCTGTGTTAGATTTTACAGGCAATGTTTTCATATGGTTGCGGTTGTGTGTTTTTATATTTTCATACTTTAAATTTTGCCAAAAAAACACA
>NC_061859.1:4335942-4348442 GCF_019202785.1 Penaeus chinensis
CATTCCCCCATTATATCTTTATACCCTCCATTATGTTTTTTATTCTAATCTTCCATGTCCATTTCTGAAGAATGTTGAGGGGGTCCTATCCATAATCCTGACTCCCTACTCGCCTATCCATTTCCCCCATATTCCATTAATATCCCATCTTTAAGATAGTCGTTTTTCTATCCATGTCCCATTTGATGATCCCCTCCATCATCACTTCCCTCTTTATTTCCATTCATAATCTGGATTCCCCAATTCCCTTATCCCCATATCCCCTCCTTTCCTTTTATTCTTTTCATCTTTCTGTTCCAATTTATCCATTCCAAAATCCATATCCCAGATCATTTCCCCATACTCTTCCCCATATTTCCATTATTTATCTTCCATTCACAAAATTTTAATGTAATCCCTATCTTCATTTTTTTCCCATAATTATTATCCATTCCCAATTCCCCATCCCCCTCCCCCACATTTCCCTCAATTATTCCCCTACAATTTCCCCTTCCCGATTTCCTGTATTCCCGATCCCATATTTCATTGATCCCCGGATTCCATAATTTTCCCTTCTCCACATTTCTGCACTTTAATCCTTTCTCCCATTCATTTTATCCCCATACTTTTCCACCTCACTACATTCTCCGATCCGATGTACCTGCACATTCGGCAATTACCCTACCCTTTCACATATCCATTTTACTTGGAACCCACACTTACCCGTTCGTTAGCCCACCCTTATCATGTCGTTTCGTTAATTTATCCATTTCACTTGCTAGATTATATATAATAGAATAAATCACGTTCTTGAATCATTCCTAATACCCCTTTCCATATCCACGGCCCGATTTTCCCATCCATTCTCCTTTCCCTAATCAATTAATGTTCCCCGGCCATGGGGATTCCCTTATTTATAAACATCCCCTCTTCTTTCTTAATATTCCTATCCAAATTATCCATTTCCCTAGTCCCCTACCCCTCCCCATTCCTATCCATTATCATTCCCATAAATCCAATTCCCTCCATATCCTAATCCCTTCCCTTCCCCACACTCCCCTATCCCATTGCCCATTCCCGATTCCCCCTTATCCCCTTCCCTTAACTAAATTCAATATATCCATTTCTTCCATTCCTCCGCTATCCATCATTCCCCCCTTCCCCCGTCCCTTCCCATTCATATCCATTCCCCGGTTCCATCCTAACCTTTCCAATTCTATTATTATCCTTCCCCCCCTACCTTAATTTAATCCATTCCATTTCAAATATCCCCGGTTTCCCCCATTTCTGTGTACCTTCCCCTCCCATATCCAGCCCCTATCTCCCCCCCCATTCCCATCCATTTATCCATCGTCCCATCCCATGTCCCCCCTTTCTCTCTCCCCTTCTCGATCACACGATCCATTGTTTCCTCGGTCTTCTTTTTTTTTTTTTTTTTTTTTTTCTTTCGATCTCGCTATCGGCATGCACACACAATGACAAAATAGTCCACTAACGAAACACACAAATATATAACAAAAGTAAGTGGCACACATAGTCAGCACACAATACCACACAACAAAACAACCACATAAAACACATAGAGAGATCACAAGCGAGAAAGGACAAGACAAGACACAAAGGTAACTAATATTAATACAACACAGAACTAAAACCAGTAAGGAAAGATGGAACCCACCACAGAGAAAAAGCGATAAAGAACAACACAAGAAGGGATCTTACTAACAATAAAGTTCACCAAATACAACACACAACACACTCACACACTCCGCAAACAGACTACTACTCGCAAAACCACACAAACACACATCCCATCAACACGTCACAAAAATAACAATAAAAAAAGTGACACAAAAATAATTAAAGTGAAATGAAATCCACGGCCCCGCTCAAAAAAGAAGAAGAAAAAAAGAGAAGAAATAAATAAACAACCGATAATAAAGAGTAGGAAATAAAGAAAATAAGAAAACGAAAGCGAGAGATGTGTCCTTGCTGAGCTGCAGTCCTCCTCTGCATCGGGAATGAGAAGGCGAGGCAGAGAGACCGCGGGAGTAAGATTATACAAACTTTTTTTCTTTTTCTTCTTTATATAAAATACGAGTTTATGTTGCGATTCGATATGCATGGAGAAAGACGTCCGGATGCGTATATCAAATTAGAGAAGCTTGAAGCGAAGTTTAACTGATGTGGACTTTATACAAAGACTATTTAAATGGAATACAAAATGCATAAGAAGTGAATGGTCGAATGGATCGTGAGATAATAGTGGATTTTATTTTATTTTATTTGATTCTTTATTCTCATTATTTTTTTTTACATATTATTATTGTTTTGTTTATTAATTATTTCATTTTCATCATTTTCTTTTGCTGTACTATTTTCTAGTTTATATATGCTGTAGTTGATTATTCACTGGATTATAAGAAGAAATCTATATACACATAACGAAATGAAATACTAAAATACAATTTTTATAATTATCAGAAAGTCCTCATATGCAAACAATTTGATCCTTGAACTTAAACGCGAGAATAGAAAGAGGTCTTTGGATGAATCACTTCACCTGCTTAAATTGGATTCTCTGATACCCGCCCCCGGGATCCCAGCCGCCCTAGGCAGATCTGAAGACAAAAATCAGTGGATTCGAACCGCTTCACTTATTCTGAGACTTTTTTTATTCATCGCACCAACACTCCTTCGTATTTCTATTATTTTTTCGCTTGATCTCTCTTTCTCTGTCTCTGTCTCTTTCTATTTTTTTGCGCTTTTCTCTCTCTTTCTCTCCTCTCCTAGTCATCTCTCTCTCATCTCATCTCGGTCGCTTCTCTCTCTCTCTCTATCTATCTCATCCTCCCTCTCCCCTCCCGCTCTCTCCCTCTCCCACGTCTCTCTCCCTCCCTCGCCCTCCCTTTCCCTCCCACCCTCCCGAAGAACCCTCCCTGAAAGACAAAAGAGCCTCGCCTCTCTCTCTCTCCCATCCTTCCCTCGCCGCCAGTCCCTCCCTCCTCCCTCCCTCCCTCCCGTCCTCCTCCGTCTCTCTATCTCTCTCTCTCTCTACTCTCGATCGTCTCTCATCTCTCGTCACTCATCCTCTCTCCTCTCCTCTCTCTCTCTCTATCTCTTCCCTCTCCCTCTCCCTCTCCCCTCCCTTCCTCTCTCACTAAGTCTCTCCCTCTCCTAGATCTCTCGCCTCTCGCCCCCTTCTCCCTCATCTCCTCCCCTCTCCCTCCCACTACCTCCCTCCCTCTCTATCTATCACCTCCTTCTCCTCCATCCTCTCCCTCCCTCGCACTCCCTCCCTCCGCTCTCCTCGTCTCTCTCTCAGTCTCTCGCTCGTCTCATCTCTTCGCTAATCTCTCTCATCTCTATCTCTCTTCTCTCCCTCTCAGCCCTCCCTCCCTCCCTCCTCAATATCTCACCTCGCCCTCATCCCTCTCTCTCCCTCTCCCTCCCGTTCCCTTCCGCTCCCTCCTCCCCTCCGCTCCCTCTCTCTTCTCTCCCTAACAGACTCTCTCTCCCTCCTTCCCTCCGCCGCCCTCCCATATCCCTCCCATCACCTCCCGTCCCACCGCCTCCCTCCCTCCCTGTCCCTCCCTACCGTCCTCCTCTCTCTCTAATCTCTCGCTCACCTCTCTCTCTCTCCTCATCCTCTGCCCTCTCCCTCCTCCCTCCCTCCCGCCGCTCTCTCTTCGTCTCTCGCCTCTCTCTGTCCCTCCCCCCTCACGACTCCTCTCTTCTCAATCCATCTCCTCTCCTCACCTCCTCTCACTCATCTCTCATCTCGTCCTCTCGTCTCTCTCTCTCTCCCATCTCGCATCCCTCTCTTCTCTCTCCGCCTCCTCTCTTCTCTCTCGTCGCTTTCTTCCCGATCCCTCCTCTCCGCTCTCTCTCCCTCTCTCTCTCTCTCCTCTCTCTCTCTCTCTCTCTCCATATCTCTTATCTCTCTCCCTCTCCTAAGACCTCCCCTCCTACCTCCACTCGCCTCTCTTCTCTCTCTCTTCCTATCAATCTCTCGCGACGTCCTCTCTAATCTCCCCTCTCGGGTAGTCCTCCCTCTAACCCTCGCCGCTCCCTTTCCATCTCACCTCTTCTGTTCCTCTCCTCCTGCCCGTCCCTTCATGCTCCCATGGCGCCCTCTCCCTCCCTCTCTCCTCCTCCTCCTCTCCCTTCCTCTCCTCCCCCCCCTCCCTTCCCCCCTCCCTTCTTCTCTCCTCTTCCCTTTCCCCCCTTTCCCCTTCCCCCCTCCTCTCCCCCCTCCTCTCTCTCTCTCTCTCTTCCTTCTCCTCCTCTCCTCGTCCTCCCTTTCTCTCTCTATCTCTCTTCTCTCTCCTCTCTCTCTTATCATCACTCACTTGCTTTTGCTTTTGCTCTTCCTCCTCATCTTTTTCTTTCTTTCTTTCTCTCTCTCTCTCTCTATCTATCTATCTGTGTTTCATTTTTAATTAACCTGATGCAGTGTCAAAAGATGAGCGATATTGCAAAAGGTGAAGTTTTCAAGTGAGAAATAATACATTTTAAGAAACAATGGTCTAATTTTTCCTGCCTCTTTTATCACATTATTATCAAGAATATTGTATGACCTAATATTTTTATGCTGCATAAGTTGTTTTCTTTTAACATTCTAGTGCAGTATAGAAAGGTGGGTAAAGGTTTTTCATTTTGCTGCTGCTGTACAGAAATATATATGGATTCATTTTAAAGACAAATAAAATGAAAGAATTCCTTGACATCAAAATGCTTCTAGTTTCATTTCGTGAATGGAATATAGTATGTGCATATTGAGTGTTTCTTTGTAATGCAAGTGAGGTGGGGAAAGGTCGCCAGGGTTAAGATAATATATATTCAAATAATCAGTTTCTCTTCATCAGATCCGGACAATGCACACCGTCGATATTCTTCCTTTCATAACACGACTTCCATCTACATGGAGAACAGAGAACAATAAGAACGCAAGAAAATCCTCTCATGAACGATCCTGCAAGAAAATAACAGACAGAAAGCTATTCAATATCACTCTATTTTCCCCTAAGCTGAACATGGAGAGAGGGCTGGGAAAATTCCTCGGAAAATAATTTGGGGAAATACTGCAACATTTTTTGCGTTTCGGTATTTCAACAACGTTCGTGCACACATGCCCTTTGAGCTTAATGGGAAATTTTACCACATTGAATACGTGGTAATAACGTGTGTGTGTGTGTGTGTGTGTGTGTGTGTGTGTGTGTGTGTGTGTGTGTGTGTGTGTGTGTGTGTGTGTGTGTGTGTGTGTGTGTGTGGTCATAAGGCTAGTGTGACGTGCAGGGATCTTGTTATTCTTGTGTGTTCTAGTACGTGGACATTTTATGCCTGGAGCTGAACCCTTACAAGCTTAGCTTCTTGAGTTACACGATCTGAGCTGTGAATGCATATGCATACGTGGATTTTTGTGTTTGTGTACGCGCTCGCACGTGTGTGTATGTGTGTGTGTGTGTGTGTGTGTGTGTGTGTGTGTGTGTGTGTGTGTGTGTGTGTGTGTGTGTGTGTGTGTGTGTGTGTGTGTGTGTGTGTGTGTGTGCGTGCGTGTGGCATGCTTGCGTCCGTGCATGCTTGCGTCCGTGCGTGCGTCCGCGTGTGAGGGAGAAGGATATAGAGAGGAAAATATAATTTCTTCATCAAAACATCTAGCCCAACCTCCGCCATAGCTTTGTCAAAGAGAATCTGCTAATCCTCAATCCTTTTATATCCTTAATTTCGTACCAAACTAATGATCCTTCGCCAAAACACCACTTTTCTTCAGATTTAACATATGTGAATTTAATGCCTTATTCATTTTCAAACATTTTTCAACGATAGCATGTCGATGATTTAACTTTGATCTCTAAGAGTGAAACCTCAAGCCTCAGGGTTTAAATGTTTATGGAAAGCTTTAATATCTTTTTCAATGCGCAGATTATTACGGTTTCATGTAAATTTGGTGGGCGAGGAGAGTGCCATTCAAAGAGCCAAAGGAAAAGGCTTGAGGTGTGAAGAGTCGCTGAGATATATTATTGATAGAATTCCGGTATCAATCAATGGTTCTTATCGGGGGTAATATGTTGGGCGTTTTATGAATTGCTGCTTCTATTATATCGTATATAAAAAAAAAAAAAAAAAAAAAAAAGTTTCATCTCTAGATTTAGTAGATGTGATTCCGTATCGAATGTCTCATTGATTATCATTACTATTACTTCTACTACTACTACTTCTGTTACTATTACAACTAATATTAATACTAATGCTACTACTATTACTACTTCTATTCTTATTCTTATTGCTTTTTATATCATTATGATTATTACTGTCACTATCATTATCTTTTTAATGTACTGTTATTACTAATACTATGGTTATGGATAGTATTATTTTCATCATTATTACTACTTTTATTATTATTATATTATATATTCTCATGTTTGGTTTCCATAATGGCTATTTCGCAAGGGAGAAGTAATTCCTTACCAAACGAAAATGGAACTAAGAATAAGAGACAGTAAGGGTTAAATAGCTTTACAGACTACTTGGAATCAGTACGTTCTTCTCTCTTCTCCGTGTACTTTATATACGCCATTTTAAAAGAATTCCTTATGGTGGATTTACAGCGTTGGTCATTCGTCTTCCATTTGGTTTTACTTGTCAAGCAGGCTACGATTTTAAAAGGGAAGGCAAAATATTAGATTTCTTTGTTAGCAATACAATAAACTGGATAATGGATGTCTTATAATCCCTTTAGAACTAAGGTTATAAATTAGTGGGATGGAAGGCTATTCAGCTAATTTGTTCTGGTATACTTGTTCAGGTTAAAACTCGAACATTTTTTATTCCTCATTATGTTCTCCTTTACTGTGATATGAAATGGGATGTAGAAATGGGGATGGAGTGTTTAATCAGACCGACAAAAATGAAGATGAGATACTACTGGAAACGAGAAAATTTAATGAATGGACAATCAAATTAATTTCATGTTCTATGTGGTTTGAAAGTGTTGTGAGATGGGAGAATAAACAAGGAGAGAAAGGTTTGAAGACGTATTTATTTTCGCGGATAAGGTATGAAGTAAATAAAGTAAATAATTCAAAAGTGTTGGAGTATAATGTGTAAAAAAAACGGTGCGTTCGGTTTGAAAACATTCACATATAGGCAATAAAATCTAGAAAAAAAAGGAAAAGAACACACACAAACGCGAATTTCATTTACTTATAGACTTATACAGACAAATCAATTTATGAAGAAGATACAGAACACGAAAGACCTGTTGAATATTCTCTTACGAAAAGACCTGCAAAAAAGCATCAAACCTAAGGCTCTGTGACACGATTCTGTTTCTCTCTCAACTTAAAATAACCGGGAAAATTCTTGGGGAAATAGTGCAATATTTTGGCGTGCCAGTCTTTCAACGTTTAGATCGTATCCGCTTTGATTTTTTTTTTTTTTTTTTTTTTTTTTTTTTTTTTTTTGATGCGTGCGTGTATATAGTGGAATCACAAGGATATTGTGGTATGGTTGGTTCAGGTTACAATTTTGGTGTTCCTGTACATCGGAATCATAAATTAAAGTGTGCTGGTATGATTATGTATGCACACATATATATGTAAATGCGCGAGTGGACACACAAATTAACACACACACACAAACCAATAAAAAAACACACATACAACATGCACATGTATAGGATTTTACGCAATAAACAAAGTATAGGGATATCGTGAGATCGTTAAATAAATACTCTGGCACTCAACACGGTAAAACGAGGGTTTGCTGTGTATAACCGTGCATCAGTTACACCGCAAGAAAAGAGAAAAAGCATACTGGTGGCCTGTTTTCATGGACGGCGAGGTTTATCACTTAAAAGGTAAATACCCATTGCTTTCTTAATTTATATGGTCCAAGCCTACATAGACCTTTGCTTATCAGACTTGCTAATTGATCACCCTTGTCAATAAGAAGCGATTTTCTTTATTAGTCCTTTGTTGATGTTTTAGCTTTTGTTTATTACCCCTTCAACTTAAATGCATCATTAATTATCACGCGTGTGTGGAAATCGTTATAATTGCGAAAGGGATATGAATAACTTCACAGTGATATAACTAGCACGTCTTAATGAAATCTTCATCAGAAAATACATGTCAAAAAACTTTCCTTCAAGTAAATGTGGCTTGACTGCCTTCAACTTTCCTCTTTGGTTGTAGTATAGTGTTTGTGTTTAATCAGGGAGGCGGATATATGATACATGGCAATGCGTATTTGCACCAAACCATCAGATGTAACTGCATAGTTTTGTACACGAGTTTCATTCACTGAACACATAAAGCGTGAAAACGAGATGACTTAAGTTTCAAAGTTTGGTTAGGTTTGATAGTTATTTTTGTTGATATATGGTCCTCTGTTGATAATGAGACTCATTTACTGTTAGGTTTCAATAACTGATAGTTATTTTTATTAATATATGGTCCTCTGTTGATAATAAGGCTCATGCACTGTTGCGTGAGACGTGTGTCAATAATGATAGGTATTATGACTAAGGCATTTCGTTGAGATCTAAAATAATGATAGGTATTATGACTAAGGCATTTCGTTGAGATCTAAAATAATGATAGGTATTATGACTAAGGCATTTCGTTGAGATCTAAAATAATGATAGGTATTATGACTAAGGCATTTCGTTGAGATCTAAAATAATGATAGGTATTATGACTAAGGCATTTCGTTGAGATCTAAAATAATGATAGGTATTATGACTAAGGCATTTCGTTGAGATCTAAAATAATGATAGGTATTATGACTAAGGCATTTCGTTGAGATCTAAAATAATGATAGGTATTATGACTAAGGCATTTCGTTGAGATCTAAAATAATGATAGGTATTATGACTAAGGCATTTCGTTGAGATCTAAAATAATGATAGGTATTATGACTAAGGCATTTCGTTGAGATCTAAAATAATGATAGGTATTATGACTAAGGCATTTCGTTGAGATCTAAAATAATGATAGGTATTATGACTAAGGCATTTCGTTGAGATCTAAAATAATGATAGGTATTATGACTAAGGCATTTCGTTGAGATCTAAAATAATGATAGGTATTATGACTAAGGCATTTCGTTGAGATCTAAAATAATGATAGGTATTATGACTAAGGCATTTCGTTGAGATCTAAAATAATGATAGGTATTATGACTAAGGCATTTCGTTGAGATCTAAAATAATGATAGGTATTATGACTAAGGCATTTCGTTGAGATCTAAAATAATGATAGGTATTATGACTAAGGCATTTCGTTGAGATCTAAAATAATGATAGGTATTATGACTAAGGCATTTCGTTGAGATCTAAAATAATGATAGGTATTATGACTAAGGCATTTCGTTGAGATCTAAAATAATGATAGGTATTATGACTAAGGCATTTCGTTGAGATCTAAAATAATGATAGGTATTATGACTAAGGCATTTCGTTGAGATCTAAAATAATGATAGGTATTATGACTAAGGCATTTCGTTGAGATCTAAAATAATGATAGGTATTATGACTAAGGCATTTCGTTGAGATCTAAAATAATGATAGGTATTATGACTAAGGCATTTCGTTGAGATCTAAAATAATGATAGGTATTATGACTAAGGCATTTCGTTGAGATCTAAAATAATGATAGGTATTATGACTAAGGCATTTCGTTGAGATCTAAAATAATGATAGGTATTATGACTAAGGCATTTCGTTGAGATCTAAAATAATGATAGGTATTATGACTAAGGCATTTCGTTGAGATCTAAAATAATGATAGGTATTATGACTAAGGCATTTCGTTGAGATCTAAAATAATGATAGGTATTATGACTAAGGCATTTCGTTGAGATCTAAAATAATGATAGGTATTATGACTAAGGCATTTCGTTGAGATCTAAAATAATGATAGGTATTATGACTAAGGCATTTCGTTGAGATCTAAAATAATGATAGGTATTATGACTAAGGCATTTCGTTGAGATCTAAAATAATGATAGGTATTATGACTAAGGCATTTCGTTGAGATCTAAAATAATGATAGGTATTATGACTAAGGCATTTCGTTGAGATCTAAAATAATGATAGGTATTATGACTAAGGCATTTCGTTGAGATCTAAAATAATGATAGGTATTATGACTAAGGCATTTCGTTGAGATCTAAAATAATGATAGGTATTATGACTAAGGCATTTCGTTGAGATCTAAAATAATGATAGGTATTATGACTAAGGCATTTCGTTGAGATCTAAAATAATGATAGGTATTATGACTAAGGCATTTCGTTGAGATCTAAAATAATGATAGGTATTATGACTAAGGCATTTCGTTGAGATCTAAAATAATGATAGGTATTATGACTAAGGCATTTCGTTGAGATCTAAAATAATGATAGGTATTATGACTAAGGCATTTCGTTGAGATCTAAAATAATGATAGGTATTATGACTAAGGCATTTCGTTGAGATCTAAAATAATGATAGGTATTATGACTAAGGCATTTCGTTGAGATCTAAAATAATGATAGGTATTATGACTAAGGCATTTCGTTGAGATCTAAAATAATGATAGGTATTATGACTAAGGCATTTCGTTGAGATCTAAAATAATGATAGGTATTATGACTAAGGCATTTCGTTGAGATCTAAAATAATGATAGGTATTATGACTAAGGCATTTCGTTGAGATCTAAAATAATGATAGGTATTATGACTAAGGCATTTCGTTGAGATCTAAAATAATGATAGGTATTATGACTAAGGCATTTCGTTGAGATCTAAAATAATGATAGGTATTATGACTAAGGCATTTCGTTGAGATCTAAAATAATGATAGGTATTATGACTAAGGCATTTCGTTGAGATCTAAAATAATGATAGGTATTATGACTAAGGCATTTCGTTGAGATCTAAAATAATGATAGGTATTATGACTAAGGCATTTCGTTGAGATCTAAAATAATGATAGGTATTATGACTAAGGCATTTCGTTGAGATCTAAAATAATGATAGGTATTATGACTAAGGCATTTCGTTGAGATCTAAAATAATGATAGGTATTATGACTAAGGCATTTCGTTGAGATCTAAAATAATGATAGGTATTATGACTAAGGCATTTCGTTGAGATCTAAAATAATGATAGGTATTATGACTAAGGCATTTCGTTGAGATCTAAAATAATGATAGGTATTATGACTAAGGCATTTCGTTGAGATCTAAAATAATGATAGGTATTATGACTAAGGCATTTCGTTGAGATCTAAAATAATGATAGGTATTATGACTAAGGCATTTCGTTGAGATCTAAAATAATGATAGGTATTATGACTAAGGCATTTCGTTGAGATCTAAAATAATGATAGGTATTATGACTAAGGCATTTCGTTGAGATCTAAAATAATGATAGGTATTATGACTAAGGCATTTCGTTGAGATCTAAAATAATGATAGGTATTATGACTAAGGCATTTCGTTGAGATCTAAAATAATGATAGGTATTATGACTAAGGCATTTCGTTGAGATCTAAAATAATGATAGGTATTATGACTAAGGCATTTCGTTGAGATCTAAAATAATGATAGGTATTATGACTAAGGCATTTCGTTGAGATCTAAAATAATAATAATAATAATAATAATAATAATAATGTTAATATTAATAATGATAATAGTAATAATAAAAACAATAATAGTGATAATAATAATAATGTTAATATTAATAATAATAATAATAATAATAATGATAATAATAATAATAATAATAATGTTAATATTAATAATAATAATAATAATAAAAACAATAATAGTGATAATAATAATAATGTTAATATTAATAATAATAATAATAATAATAATGATAATAATAATACTACTAATAATAATAATGATAAAAATGATAATAATGATAATGATAATAATAACGATAATTACGATAACAATAATAATAATATCAATGATAATAATAAAATAATAATATCATCATCATCATCAACAGTAGCAACAACAACAACACATAAAAAAAAAAAAAATTAACCATTACAGGATGACAAACGTAGATCTCTCTTTCACTAAATGAGTTACTCCATGATAAACGTATGTTCATTATCGTGCGAGTGAAGAACGGAGAACGAAGGCTGGAAGTGATGCTTGAAATCTCACATTTATAACTTTTTTTTTCAGTTTGTGAATCATTAATGGTAGTTATATCTAATTCAACCTGTTATTTTATAAGTGTAATAATACATTGATAATGGTAATTTGTTTAATGTTAATAGTTAGAATATTTCATAATGATAGTGTGTTTGAGTTATAGCGAAAATTGTAAGTTATATGATGATAATAATAATCATATCTAATGATAATATGTTTAATTCATAATGACAATATATATAGTCGTTATCCAAAGTTTATAACTTCCATAAAATTTCCGGAAAACGTGCTTGTACTAGGATATAGCTATTTTAAAGTAAATATTTTTATCTCCCCATAACACGTTGTAGCTT
>NC_061859.1:4378442-4380942 GCF_019202785.1 Penaeus chinensis
ATCATCATCATCATCATCATCATCATCATCATCATCATCATCATCATCATCATCATCATCATCATCATCATCATCATCATCATTACCACCATCACATCACCATCCTATTAATAATAATAAGCTGAGTAGGCAGAAGAGAAAAATATCAACGTTAGCGTAGACAGGAAAAAACAACAACAACAACAACAAAAATAAAGAATCTGATTACAACAAAACCTAATATCCATGAGAGAGAGAAGAAAAAAAAAATTCCTATTATCAAAATTTACATCAAAAATATGATTTCTCGGCTGTCGTGCAACGCCCGCCGCCTTGAGTGAAACACCTAATAAAATTATCGTGCAGAGGAGTCCCTGTTTGGGTTCCTACTGTAATCCAGAAACACAGTGTTATATGCTGGGAGGAAAGTAGCATTGCGCTTCCTTGAAATTGGAGGCAGTGTTGGAAAGTCATGGGTTTCTCTCTCGCTCTCTCTCTCTCTTTCTCCTTCTGCTCCTTCTCTCTCTCTCTCTCTCTCTCTCTCTCTCTCTCTCTCTCTCTCTCTCTCTCTCTCTCTCTCTCTCTCTCTCTCTCTCTCTCTCTTCTCTCTCTCTCTCTCTCTCCTTCTGCTTCTTCTCTCTCTCTTTCCCTCTCTTTCTATCTCTCTCCTCTCTCTCTCTCTCTCTCTCTCTCTCTCTCTCTCTCTCTCTCTCTCTCTCTCTCTCTCTCTCTCTCTCTCTCTCCTTCTCTCTCTTTTTTTTTCTCTCTCTCTCTTTCTCTGTTCTCCTTCTTTCTCTTCTTCCCTCTTTCTCCCTTTACGTTAAAGTGAGATACAGTCCACTTACGAGTAATGAAAAATGATACAGTATTAATTTTCACGTGCATCCCCCCCCCCCCTCTCTCTCTCTCTCTCCCTCTCTCTCTCTCTCTCTCTCTCTCTCTCTCTCTCTCTCTCTCTGTCTCTCTCTCTCTCTCTCTCTCTCTCTATCTCTCTATCTCTGTTTTTTCCTTTCCCCATCTCTCTCTCCCGCTCTCCCTCTCCTTCTCTCTCTCTCTCCTTCTCTCTCTCTCTCTCTCTCTCGTTTTCTCTCTCTCTCGCTTTCTCTCTTCTCCTTCTTTCTTTTCTTCCCTCTTTCTTCCTTTACGTTAAAGTGAGATACAGTACTAATTTTCAGGTGCACCCCCCCCCCCCCCACTCTCTCTCTCTCTTTACCATGATAGCGCGCTATATATTACATGCATGTTTGCATAATTTATCTATCTATTTGTTAATTATTCGTTTCCTTACTTATTATCACGGCCTTAATAAAACAAAACGACGAAACAGACTGAATGTTGCACAGCAGTGAAGAGCTTAGTTTCGTATTTAACAACTAAAAAGAAATTGTTGTTTATCCTAAGACAAATATTAACGCAACACTTTTCGCAAATTGCTGTTATTTAATCATATGATCATTCTGTATTTTTTTATATATATATATATATTTTTTTTTTTTTTTCTTATTGGTTTTGAGTTTGCCGAACAACTGATAAATGAAACAGGGTAAGATAAAACCTTTGAGTAAAATATAAAATGTGAAATAAGGTACAGCCTGGGACGTATGGAATTCTTTTTGTTTGAAAAGAAGAAATGGGATTGGTGCAGAAAAATCATACATCACTCAGGTCAAGACAAACAAAAAAAAAAAAAAAATCAATACCGATATCTATTTCTATATCTATCTATCTATCTATCTATCTATCTATCTATCTATCTATCTATCTATCAATATATATACATACATATATATATACAAAAAGCTCGAAAATCTCTTGTAGGGATTGCAAAACGCAGCCTGATTCAAGAGCTGATCCTTTGCAAAGCTCTCTCGTTCGACGCCAGTGCTGACTGTATGAGGCGATGGCGTGACGGCGTTGTATGTCACGCTCCGGAATTCACACTCGAGTCGTCACGCCAGATGGTTTTTCGCTTGTGCCAGAGTCTGCGTGTGGCGGTGACGTTTTTTTGTGGGTGGGGGTGGAGGGGGGGTCTTGTGTTTTCTTGATTTTTGCTATTTTTCCTTTGTTTGTTTGTTTCTTTTTGGGTGTGTGTTCCTGCTGTTTGTTTGTTTTGTGATTATTTTGTTTTTGTATTATAGAAGAAGAGTATGTGGGATAAATCTGGTTTGTATGTCTCTCGTGATATAAACATGTCACACACACACACACACACACACATCCAGGAAGGCTCTAATGTGGATTGAAGCAGTGCCTGTGGATTGAAGCGGTTCGTGATGGTGATTATGCTTTATACATTGATAGATAACGCTAAACCTGGCGATGTTTAGTATTGTGTGTGTGTGTGTGTGTGTGTGTGTGTGCGTGTGTGTGTGTGTGTGTGTGCGTGCGTGCGTGTGGTGCGTGTGTGTGTGTGTGTGTGTGTGTGTGTGTGTGTGCGTGCGTGCGTGTGGTGCGTGTGTGTGTGTGTGTGTGTGTGTGTGTGTGTGTGTGTGTGTGTGTGTGTGTGTGTGTGTCTGTGTGC
>NC_061859.1:4400942-4405942 GCF_019202785.1 Penaeus chinensis
CTCAAAAGGTGTGTGTGTGACGTGTTTGTGAGAAAGAAGGAGAGGGGAGGGAAAGCCAGGAGGAGAGAGAGAGAGAGAGAGAGAGAGAGAGAGAGAGAGAGAGAGAGAGAGAGAGAGAGAGAGAGAGGGGGGGGGGGGGGATGGAGGGAGGGGAAGAGAGAGAGAGAGAGAGAGAGAGAGAGAGAGAGAGAGAGAGAGAGAGAGAGAGAGAGAGAGAGAGAGAGAGAGAGAGGGAGAGAGAGAGAAAGAACGAGAGAGAGAGATGATGATGGTGAGAATGAGGATGAAAATCATGAAGAGGAGGGTAAAGGGGAGATGATAATGATAATGATAATGATAATGATAATGGTGATGATAATGGTCATGATGATGAGGATGAAGACGATGATGATGATGATGATAAAAATGATAATGAAAATAACAACAATGATAACAACACAAGAAAACGGCAACAATCATTTAGAGCATTCAATAAAAAAATCTTTATCAACCCTCCTTCTTCCTTTGCACTTACAAGCCATTCTCGTTACCTCAATCCTTTCTTTCTATTTTCCCTTCTCTTTCTTAACCTTATTCTCGTTCTTTCCTGTTTCCTCTTTCTCAATCCCAATCTCGCTCTCATATTTTTCCTCTCTTCTCGTTTCACTCCGACCTTGACACTATCTCTGAACGGATAATTCGAAACCTTGTGAAATATTATGTTCATTCTTGCTCCTAACTCCAGTATTGAATTAAGAATCGTCAAAATTTTGATTTTTTTTTTTTTTTTCTTCTGTCAATATCTTGGATAATTGAATTACCTGTCCTGGCGGAAATCCTGTTTTTGAAAATGTCTTCAACGGTAAACTTGAAAGGTATTTGTCCTTTTCGTCATTTATCATTATTACTGATATAGTTATCATCACATAATATTCATCACATTGTTACTATTATTATTGTTCTTATTATTACTAGTGTTCGTAGCAATAGCAGTAACAGTAGTAGTTGTGGAGGTATTAGAGGCAGCAGCAGCAGCAGCAGTAGTAGTAGTAGTAGTAGTAGTAGTAGTAACAATATTGGTCATTTTTATTTCTAAGCGATAATTTTATCATTAAAAATACTTATTTACCAATTTATACTTAACTTCTTTGCAGTAGAGTACGTACTTCCATTTGCATATTTTCCACTGGAGTCCAAAAAAAAAAGAAATTGTTGAAACAGAGAAAAAGAGAGATAGTCTGAATCACATTCATCCCTTCCCTTCTCATTATATTAATATTTTTCTTCTTCTTCTTCGTCAGAATTGAATTAAAGACAATCCGATCAATAGAAAAAAAAAAAACTACTCCAACTTCTTAGTCAATCTTTCTCTTCGCAATAAAGTGATTTCCTTCTTCGTATTCCATAGTTCTCCTTTTTCCTCCAGCGTCCCATTGAGTCGACGCGGCCCCCTTTAAGGAGCCCACACGAGACTGACCGAGCCCTCGCCATCTCCCGGTCCACTTCGTGTCTTTTGTTTCCTCTGCCGCTCAGATCCCGCCGTCGCTTAAGGGCCAGGTCTGTCAGCATCTCAGACGAGAGCTTACTTCGGTTTATAGACTTTACTAATTTTTTTTTTGTTATTTTTTGTTTTTTTGTTGGTTTCTTATCTGTTCTTTCTCTATTTCCTCCGAGGCTGGGCAGACACGCACACGTATACACAGACATATATTCAGGTAGACAATGGATTTAGATATAAATATAAATGAATATATATGGATTTGGATAAAGATATAGGTATAAGTATAGCGATAAAGATAAAAATAGAGATAAAGATCGGCACAAACACTCAAACAGACGTGATTAAGTATATGAAGTCTTTTCGCTGCTCTGTCTCGAGTTATGAAAGCAAACCTGAAAATTTTCACCAAAGATTACAATTTTTTGGTTGGAAGTTGATGCAAGTTGCAATATGCTCTTCATTATTCTCTTTCCTCTCCATCTTCTGCGGCTAGAATACCGGGGAAAAACGCTTTCGATCTGTCTGGTTAGTATGTAAATTGTGAACTGTGGGGAAATACGTATATATGAAATTCTTTGTATATTCATATATATTTTTTTCTTTCTTTCTTTTTTTTCTTCATTTTTCATTCTTTTTTTCTTTTTTCTTTTTCTTTTTGCTTCCTTAATACCTAGACGAGAAAGATAGTCTATGGCAACTCTAAATCATATATATTTATACGTTCTGAATACTAAAATGAGAAAGCTATTGTATGGTAACTACATATTATTATTATTATTATTATTATTATTATGTTATACTTCAGTTAAGGAATACCTTGAGAGGTTCTGGCAACTCGGTTCGCTTTAAAAGTGCACCTTCGCGAAAGTCAATATCCAAAACCGACGAAGACTTGTGGTTCTGACAGGTATCCGATTGTGGAGACACCGTAAAAGAAATAGAAAAGCAGGATGGCATTTCGGGACAAGGTGAGGTAAAGATACTTAAAGAGGGGGACGTCAGAGTGACAGACAACGCGCGGACGTGTGCTGCGCAGTGTGGAAATAGGCTATGGAAATATCGTAAAAACCCGGTATGTGTCTTTGATATCGATTCGTGGGGACGACGACATTCATAGCGTATGTCCCTCTTTACTTAAAGCCTGATAGGAAAATATAAGCACACAAAGGAAGCTTTTCCTAGACTTTATACCCTTACGAAATATTTTCCAACACGGCCGGGAAATTCTGGAGCGTCCACAGCTGGCATTGACCCAACAATAGCCGTCGTCAGTATGTAATAACTCGAACTATTACTTTACAAACGTTCGACAAACGTTTCGCTCACGGAATTGCATCTCACTGTGAGGTTACTCCACAACCTCTCTCACGCACAGAGAGAAGCCCACCGCGGTTCACTATGAGACTGTTTGACAACATACAAATGGTCAATAACTAAGTGCAGTGCCACAGATACGAGGAAACCGAAGGCCCTCTGCCTGGCTCCAGCGTTCCCAAGATTGGATTTTCACGGTGAATTTACCTAAGCTCTAAGAAACAAGACTTTTCGTATCACATAATCAGTCTTCCAGTTGGCTTAAGTAAGATGTTTTTTTGTTTGCTTTTTAAGGGTGCCTATTCGGGTGTTTCTTGGTCAGATGAGAGTGAAACAGAAAACGTTATCTTTCGGATAGGAGCACACACACATGATTATTTAATTTCAACTGTATAATATGTAATTCTACAAAACACGTTAAGATCACAGTGACTCACAACCTTCCCTCTAAATCTATGGGTCGAGTGAAGAATATAGCTTCATTATTGGAACATTCTCTCTCTCTATCTATTTATCTATTTATCTATCTATCTATCTATCTATCTATCTATCTACCTATCTCTCTCTCTCTCTCTGTGTAAATGGCGTCTCGAGTCATTTACCCGTGTTTTCATTCACTAGATATGAAAGACTAAACAATGATTCTGAGACATTAGTTACAGTGTCTGAGATGTGAAATGATTCGATATCTGTTATAATGGAGAATTATTCTTTGCTTAATTGTTTGGATTGCATCTCCATTCTTTTATTTTTATGTCTGTATACTCGTATGGTAAGCATGCATGCGCGTCCGCACACGACCGTACACACGCACACACACACACACACACACACACACACACACACACACACACACACACACACACACACACACACACACCACATTTGCTCAAATTGGACTTACATAACTGAGGAACTTTTATTCGTCCAAAACCTCCTCTACAAAAACGACTTCCCACCCCCCCAAAACAATTACTAATACAAATATCGGTAAACAATATGGTCAGTAATGAAAGCTCCAACACTACTGTGCCGAAGAAAGTGCTTTACTTCCCCATCATCTACACAGGTCCACCCAGCCTCCAGTTAAATCATAAAGTGCCCAAACTTATCATTGAATTCTACCCACATATCAAAGTAAGAGTAATTTTCAGAGCAAAGAACATTATCCAAAACCTTTTCAAATTCAAAGACAAAATACCACATGGATTGAGATCAAACACTGTGTACAAATATACGTGTGATAGCTGTAAGGCATCATATATTGGTAAAACCACCAAAACTTCTCAGTCTTAGCAAGCCCTCCATACCAACAAAAGCTCAACATGGAAAGCATACTCACAGCCACCCATAAACCAACACTCAGTAACAACGAAAGCTCTACACCACTCTTGTGCTTATGAAACCCTACCCTTTGACCGTATGTAGTGCCCATAGTGTGCGTGCTGTTTCGTTCCCTTTTGTTGTTCTTCATCCATTAATTTCTCGGTTTTAATAGTATCCTTTTGTCTCTTTGGTACTAGTCATATAAAGTTTTGCTTATAGATCAGTCAAGCATTTGCTTATTATATATATATATATATATATATATATATATATATATATATATATATATATATTCATATATATATATATATATATATATATATATATATATATATGTACGTATTTATATACAGTACAAACCAAAAGCAAAAGAAGAGAAAAGAAGTAAAACCGAGATAACCCTTTCATACTGTAAATACCATTCTCCCTTATCACATTCCTAGTTATAAAAACGTATCCTAGGTGCGAAAAAACACATATTGGATATTGCACGCCGTTCGTTCGTAAAAATGGAAACAGGGATATGAACGCTGACCTTTGAAAGTGGAAAAGTGGTTGTATATGTGGTTAGATACGAGTGGTAAGGATTGATCTGGGATGTGGATGATGTGGAAACAGGGTTTTATAAATGCGGTATTGTTAGTTATTAAGAGAGTGTATTTTTATTTTATTTTTTTATGAAAGTATTTTTCTCCGTTCCGTACAAATTGCGGACAGTACATACTACTGTGATTTGAACGTTCTTATTTGTTCATATTTGCCATAAATGATAGTTTATATGGGGATAAATAAAGGCTTAGAAATGTAAACCACCCGGCCACTCAACTGCACAAGATAATTTCATATGACTTGCATTGTAGACTTGGACACTGATTTTACG
>NC_061859.1:4413442-4415942 GCF_019202785.1 Penaeus chinensis
ATTATTTCAGAGCAAAGACTATAAAAGCTGAAATAGTGAGTTGATTAGCAATATTTCCAGACAAAACCTAATAGTGCCTCTAATTTTCCCTCGATATATATGTATATATATATATATATATATATATATATATATATATATAGATACACATATATATATACATATATACATATATATATATATATATATATATATATTTATCAAGATATATATACATATATATATATAAACATAAATATATATTTATCAAGATATATATATATATATATCAAAATATATATCTTTATATATATATATATTTATTTATCAAGATATGTATATATATATATATATATATATATATATATACACATATATACATATATATATATATAAACATAAATATATATTTATCAAGATATATATACATATATATATATATATATATATATATATCAATAGATATATATATATATATATATATATGTATATATCAAGATATATATATATATATATATATATATATCTATATACATATATATACATATATATATATACACATTTATATATACACACATATATATATATATACATATATATATATATATATATATATATATATATGTATATGTATATATATCTTGATATATATATATATATATATGTATATGTATATATATCTTGATAAATATATATATATATATATATATATATATATATATCTTGATAGATATATATAAAAAAAAAAAACATTTAGTTCGTTACTAAATTTACGTCTGAACGGGTTTCGGTGTGAAAGGGAAAGTGTATGATTTATGCAACCTAATGCAACGTCGCTTGGGAGGCGCGCTTGCATGGAAAGAGCATGACACGTTATCTTTTCCGTGCACGTGTTCGCGCTCGTACGTGTTCCTCGGTACGTGGGACTTCCTCCTGCAAGCACTACTATCTCGAGGAAGTTGCGTTCCCAGGGGCAGGGGGCAATAGAACCAAAAGGGAGTTTACTTGGGTGACTAATGTTCTGTTATGTTAGGGGTATACATTATATTTCGATATACGGAAATTATACATAAACCTAGGTGTACACACACAAACACACACACACAAACACAAACACACACGCGCACGCACGCACGCGCACGCACGCACGCGCACACACACACACACACACACACACACACACACACACACACACACACACACACACACATATATATACATATATATATATATATATATATATATATATATGTGTGTGTGTGTGTGTGTGTTTATATGTTTATATATGTGTGTGTGTGGCAGTTAATTCTGGATCAAATGTATAACAGTGATAAATCCATCTATAGACTTTTTTTTTTTCTTGATGAAACGTATAGCATTTTAGCAACAGCGCTCTGCATCGAAGGGTTTCTAACAGTTCCCTAAGCATACTTCTTGCCATGGTCGGATCACCTCTCCCGATAACAATAACATGTAGAATCACCATTACCATAACCTTCATCATCATTATTTGCATCCTCATTATTGTGGCTGTTGATGTTATTATCATTATGATAATTAATCATTAGTACCATTTTAATTACTATTATCCTCTCATACTACTGAGATATTATTGTTATTGAGATGCTGCACTCTCTATGCCTCTATATATATATATATATTTTTTTTTTAATGAAGAACCTTGTCATTTACGTTTTATTGTTTCATAACATTGGTTGATTTTATGCGTGTCATCGTTAGATTTATTCTCTTCTTTTTTGTATTTCTTATAATTACTCCGCGATTGCTACAGGAAGCAGGTTATATTAATCATCTCAAATAAACAACCAAATTTTAGACTTCTCTTATATATTACAAACAACGTTTCTGTTTATGTTCGGAGCAACAAAATTAAAAATAAAAACTGTTTGTATACATACATACATACATGCATATAAATATACATATCTATCTATCTATCTATCTAGCATTCTATCTATCTGTCTTTCATCCTCTCTCTCTCTCTCTCTCTCTCTCTCTCTCTCTCTCTCTATATATATATATATATATATATATATATATATGTGTGTGTGTGTGTGTGTGTGTGTGTGTGTGTGTGTGTGTGTGTGTGTATATAGCATATTTTCAGAAGCAATATTTCCCAATTTTGGACCCGCCTCAGATTAATTTTCGGGGGAGAGGGACTGGTTCAAGTGCCTCCCCCCCTCCCCCTCCCACCCCATTTCCCCATTACTTGAGGACTCTCTCCTTTTAATTACTTTTCCTACTATCAAACGTTGCATTTTACATCGTTTCATTTCTTTTAATTTAAGATCCTCTGACAAAGGTTATTTTCTTCTGTTCCCTTTGAATTTCTTCATTCATTTACTTAATTAAGTTTTGTGCCCACCCCCCCCCCTCTCCTTTTCTTTAAGACTCTCCCTTTTTCTCTGCTATTTTTTTTTCTTTTTTCTTTTTTCTTATTATTTCTATCTCCTGACTAATATATATTTTTTCCTCCTGATTTGCATTCTTTTCGTAA
>NC_061859.1:4428442-4435942 GCF_019202785.1 Penaeus chinensis
GGTTAGTACGTCCAGGAACAATGTTTGTACCTAAAGGGGAAGACGTGTAGAAGGGTGTAAAAAAAATAAAAGGAAAGCATGTATGCAAGAAAAGGAAAAATGACCTTAATCAACAAGAGTATGGTAAGCGTGTTTTAACTCCGAGGGGAGTGCGTGTCAACCTTAAGGGCTGATAGAAGGTGGTCAATTACTTGTCACAGGTAGCTAAGTTAAGAATCATTTGTCTCATCCAGCGAGAAATAGGCCAAAGCTTCTGGAAAGAAAGGACCGGTTACTAAAGGTCTTATGCAGACAGGATAATTAAGGGGCTTTTCAAAATTTATAATAAAACAAAGTGCACGACCGAAATATTCGATAACTCGAAGATTCTGCGACAGGCTCCCCGATAATCTGCGACAGACTCCCCATAAAAATGGGCTACTGGCCATTTCTCGCGTAACCTTACACTCGCAAGTCTTCATCCAACCCTGATTCAGATTCAGAGTCCAACTCAGGATATACTATCTCTCGGTTGGGCACATAAGGACGCATTTGGTTGATATGATAGTTCACTTCACTGTGGGGAGGGTCGGGTTCTCGAACCAGGAAATTCACCGGCCCAATCTTCTTCACAATCCTGGCAGGCTTACTCCATCTCGGGCCTAGTGCTCCTCCTGGACCACCATGACGAAATATCCGTAGCAGCACGAGGTCTCCTTCCGCTGGATCAAATCTCTGCCTCAGTCTGCGGTTGTAGTCTCGGGCCCATCCCTGTTGCGCCTTCCTTGCAGCCTCCTTGGCGGCTATCCTCGCATCTCGTAGACTTTCCTTCAGCACCCGAGCGGTGTCCTCATCGCCGTCGATCTCGTTCGTCACCCCCTGTGGGAAATATCCATCTCTGCCAGTCATCAGATAAAGTGGTTGTTGACCCACGCTCCTGTGTACAGCACTGTTGAGGGCGAGTCGAACAAACGGTAGCATCTCGTCCCAATCATTAGGATGTTCTCCTACCAAGGTCGCCAAAGCATCTTTCACCACCCGATTGCTTCTCTCAATCATCCCATTAGCTTCTGGGTGATACCGAGTCGTGTAGTGTGTCTGAGTCTGGATGGTCTGACACACCTGAGAAAATAATCTATTGTGAAATTCCCTTCCATTGTCTGCAACCAATAGGCGAGGGGGACCAAAGAGAGTAATGTAATCTTTAATAAAGGCATCAGCAACTGTCTGGGCTTCCTTATTAGGCAGAGGAATCAACTGTAAATATCTCGTGAAATGGTCTATAATTGCCAGAACGTACCGGTTGCCGTGGGTAGACCCTAGCAAATCGATAAGATCCACCGATACTCTCTCCATGGGATGTGTAACTTCTGGCATTGAAGCTAATGGAGCCCTTCTTCCTGCTCGGCCCTTCCGTCGCTGACAAGTCAGACACGAGTTGACATATCTCTTGGTCTCTGCCAACATCTGAGGAAAGTAATAGTGATCCCTGAGCCGGCAGTAGGTTCTGAAGATTCCTGGATGGGCAGCAGCTGCATCTGCATGAACAGCATCCAGAGCTCTAGTCCTCAGAGTACGGGGAATCACTAGTTGGCTAATTACTCTCCCAGGGAGGACCCTAAGATGGTATAGAAGATCACCTCTTAGCTCGAATTCCTCAAGGTTCAGCGGGATCCTTTGCCTAGGCATCCGGCGTTCTTCCAAATAGTCGCGAACTTCGTTCCAAAGAGGGTCTTCTTGCTGAGCAGCGGCAACTGTCTGTGGGTTCAGGATTTCATCAATGGGGAAAATCTTTCTGCTCAAGAGGTCAGGCACATAATGGGAAGCACCAGGTTTATAGGTTAGGGTGTAATTGTAGAAAGATAATTCATGGCTCCAGCGAGTCATCCTCAGAGATTTGGTCCTCTGGGCAAATACGTGCACAAGTGGACGATGATCGGTTATTATCTTAAAGTGTCTACCATACAAGTAGGGATCAAAGGTTCTTACAGCTTCCACCACTGCCAAGGCTTCAACATCGATGGTAGGAAATTTGTTCTCCCCCTCACGCAACTTTCTGGAAAAGTAAGAGACTGCATGGGGTTTACCTTCGCCATCTCGCTGGATGAGACAAGCGCCAATAGCTACACCAGAGGCATCACAGTGTACTTCAAAGGTTCGGTTGAAGTCTGGCTGTTTCAGGATGGGATCAGAAGCCAGTTTGCCTTTCAAATCTTCAAATGCCGTTTGCTGTTCCAGACCCCAATGAAATTTGGCTTGCTTCTTCAGCAAGGCAGTTAAGGGAGCAGCTATAGAAGCGTAATCTCTCACATGTTTCCGGAAGAACCCAGTGGCTCCCAGAAACTGTCGAACTTGCTTCACATTATGAGGTGCGGTCATTTGAGTAATTGCCTTTACCTTGTCAGGATCTGGAAGTACACCATTGGGAGTTATGAGATGACCTAAGAATTTGAAAGATTTAACAGCAAACTTACATTTCTTCAGGTTCAACCTGAAACCTGCCTTGGCCAACAGACCCATTGTTTCATCCAGGTGGTCCATGTGTTCTTCAAAGCTTCCGGAAGCCACGACGACATCGTCTAAAAAGGCAAGCGTGTGTCTTCCTAAAACAGGATGCAATACGGCGTTGATGGCCCTCTGGAAAGTGGAAGGGGCAGTGGCTAGACCAAAGGGCATCCTCTAGAACTGGTAGAGACGACAACCATCCGAGAAAGCAGTCTTTTGGCGGTCACTTTCGTTTACCTCTACAGTCCAGTAGGCGGATTTGGCATCTAGGGCAGTAAACCAGTGGGTCCCTGCTAACCTGTCTATGGTCTCATCAAGCCTTGGCATTGGGTAAGTGTCGGCTCGGGTGATCTTGTTGAGATTGCGGAAGTCGATGCAAAACCTTATGCCCCCATCCTTCTTCCGCACCAGGACTACAGGGGATAACCATGGTGAGGTTGATGGCTCAATAATGCCATCCTGCAACATTGCCTCACACTCTTGCCGTATCGTGTTGCGTGCACTCTCAGGTAGCCTCCATTGTCGTGTACGGGTGGGTCCTTCACCTGAAGTTATAATATTATGGTTAATGTCGGGTACACAACCAAGAGGGGCATCTTCATTAAAGAGGTCACTGTACTGTTCTATGATAGTAAGCAATTTTTCCCTTCGCACAGATCCCAAGTGTTCCAAGTTCTCCTTTGGGAGGATCTCCTCCACACCAGTAGAAGTTTTCAATGCACACACATCCATACTTACTGGGGGAAACACATCAAAGTCATCATTAGAGTAGCCAAAATCATCGATGCCAAAACGCTTGTCAAAGTCGTCTGTGAAATCTTCTGTAAAGTTATCCAAAGCCACAGGTTCACTTTGTTCCACCTCTTCTGGAAGATGCACAGAGTTAGAGTTTACATATACAGCGTTCACTATGTTAACACTGGCCAATTTCATTCCCTTTGTCAGTGCCACTGGGTGGGGTTTATCATTAATGACCCAAACACTTGCACTATTTTCATTAACAGATATGATGCTTCTTGGCACTAAAACTCTTGCCGTTCTACCTTGCACCAACCCAATGGGGTTATTAAAACCTCTATTCACTGTGGTAGTTACAAAGCAGCCTGATTTGGGCTGGCAAATCACTGACTGGGACACACACAACACACTGGGAAATGTATTAATGTTGTTAATAACCCTTACACCTAGGGAAGACTGGTCTGAAAACCAAAAAGGAACCTTAACGTCATTAAAGGACATGTAATTCCTGGGAGGAGTGAGATTAGCCACAAACTGGAAATTAAAACTTCTAATAAAATCTACACCAAGCAACACCTCTCCAGGGAACGAGATATCCTTAAAGACCACAACCGGATGGTTACATTTTACCGTGTCCTCTATAGAAAAACTTAGATTAATCTCCCCTAGACCACTGAATATAGCACCTGAAGCCCCCTTAAAAGTTCGCTCAACGGGAGTGACAGACAATACATTGAGTTTCCTACATGTACTCTCCTTAATTATGGTCACTTCTGACCCAGTATCAACAAAACAAGTACAGACCATTCCATTTACACTAAGCCTGACCATAGGACGACCTCGTTTAATTTGACTCTCCATCATGGTTACCTTGGGAACCCGAGGTTCCTTGGTTTTCCCCTCCCCATCTTTGCTCATTTGGTCTTCCCGATTGCAGTTCCTCACGTGCTGGTGAAGACCTCGCCCTGCCGTGAGGCGGCTGAAAGGGACACTGCCTTGCAAAGTGACCAGCCCTCTGACAATTAAAACACTGCAGTGTTCTTTGGCGTAATCTGCAATCTACCGTGTCGTGCCCATTACTCTGGTGATACTGGCAGTATTTCTCTACTGCAGCGACCTGCCGTAAGCGCATCGGCCGTGAATTCTGATTACCTAGGACTGAAGGTCCCTCTCCTGAAGCATTAATACGCAGGTTCCACACACGTTGTGCTGCATCAACAAGTGATGGTAAATTCTCGTCCTCCTTTAAGACTAAAGCTTCACGTAACCAATGGGGTAAACCTTGTAAGAAAACCCTTCTAATTAGTTCATCCGGCACTCCCACAGCTATTGGGTAATCCCTGTACCCTTGATACACAAGTCCCTCCACAGAAACGAAGAAATCTAATGGTGCTTGATTTTGATATAATTTAGACTCGTGAAGGTGTTTAAAAAATTCTGTACTAGAGCAAGTCCCCCTGAACTTTGACCTTGCCAGAGCTTTAAAATCTTCCCAATTATTTAAACCATCAAACACTGGTGAATTTACGATCAAGTCTGCCGTCTCTCTACATGAAGCTCTCGCTGCACGAATATATGCTTCATCATTTGCAGGCTTAACAAGATTCTCGATGGCACGTAACCAGGATTCTACTTCCTGATTTCTTTTTAATGGATAGGCTGCTGATATTTCCGCTTTAAACTTTGGCACCGAATCTTCTCTATGTATCACATACTCAATAGCTGTTGGCGTGACAGGTGCAACATTAGGAGTGTTATTGGAGCTAGTCTCCCTTAATAAACCCTCGTATCGCTCTGAGAGTGTAGCACAACGTTGCTCAAGCTCATTGCAACGAGCCGTTAGTTCTTCATACATGGAAAGGTCCATATTCACTTGGTTACCGTTACTGTTACCGTTACCGTTACCGTTACCGTTACCGTTACCGTTACCGTTACCGTTACCCTCGTTACTAATTAAAGGTACAGTTACGTTACTAGAATCAGAAGTATTCAAATTACCCTCTGCACCAATTCCACTTTGCCTTAAGCGCTTACTCCTCTTACCCGGCATATCTTAAAAGAACTATAAAAAGATTATAACTGCAGAGAGATCTAGCATTTGCTAATTCATCATCATACCTTGGCTCTAACTGAATAAGACCAAAATGACAAGCAATTGACCGTCTCGCATCCCACCTGCTGGCACCAAAGAAAGATGGTTGTAGTGATTGACTTTACTGTTAATCTAATTAATTACTCTTGCTAATTAGGTCATTAGCGCTGCCACCACCTGGTTAGTACGTCCAGGAACAATGTTTGTACCTAAAGGGGAAGACGTGTAGAAGGGTGTAAAAAAAATAAAAGGAAAGCATGTATGCAAGAAAAGGAAAAATGACCTTAATCAACAAGAGTATGGTAAGCGTGTTTTAACTCCGAGGGGAGTGCGTGTCAACCTTAAGGGCTGATAGAAGGTGGTCAATTACTTGTCACAGGTAGCTAAGTTAAGAATCATTTGTCTCATAAAAAAAAAAGGTTAAGTAAAAAGAGGAATTGAACTCGCGAATTGAAATACATTTATTAAGAATCAAAAACAATGACATTAAAAACATGAAATAAAACATGCCTGTAGTATCAACTAGACAAGACCACAGGTAAAATACAAAAAAAACACACAACTGGATAAAACAAGAACGTAGCCTTAAAAATGACAAACACATTAAAAAGATGCACTCCGCTTCAATTATAAATTAAGAAATCCTTAAGTATCCCACCTTACTGCCGTTTAAAATCCGTGTCCTTGCGACCGCAGGGGAAACCCAAAATCACACCCAGAGCTTCCGCCGGGTGTACATCGGCCGCTCTTAGACCCCCTGCGTCCCCTGTTCAATTCCCGAGCTATATATAGCCGACCCCCAGCAAGGATAGAATGAATGGGCTAGTAAGAAGCTCGGGAACGAACTAGCAAGTTTACCCCCCTAGATGGCGTGGCAGGTTCCGCCGATAAGAAGGTGGCTCATTAAAGTTGTGGCTTCGTTAAAACCCTTACTCCCTATTATTAAAAGTTTATTTTAATCCTAAAAGCTTTAATAATAAAAGAAAAGGGAGGCAACTCTTACCAACTTTGTTAAAATAGGAGTGCATAGTAAAAACAACAAGAAAATGGCTTTGGTTCTTGTTAAGAACAAGATAAAACAAGGATAAAGTAAAATAAATATAAACAATAAAAATACATAAAAATACATCCAATACATAATAGGCGGCATCATCATCCACGTGCGTGCGCGGTCTTTCCGTCTCGCGATTCAGGGGAGACTCGCATATTCTCCGCGCTCCGGCGCGGCTGGCTTGGTATGGGTCACTACACTTTTTCTCCTTTCTACGAGAAACACTATATATATATATATATATATATATATATTTTTTTTTTTTTTTTTTTTTTTTTTTTTTTTTTTTTTCTAACAGCCATTTCTTCTAGTGCAGGACATAGGCCTCTCTCAATTCACTATTGAGAGGTTATATGACAGTGTCACCCTTGCCGGTTCAGCGCGTTAACACTTGTGGCACGGCATCGACTTCCCCTACGACACCTGCGTTTATCTTCTCAAGTCGATACGTCGTTTTCTCACCGTGGGATCGGGCTCGATCCAGCAGTCAGAGCGCAGGCATTTTACGACTCCCGCGACGGGGAATTGAACTCGGGACCACGAAGGTCGGAGCCCAGTGATATATATATATATATATATATATATATATATATATATATATATTCATTTTTTTTATATATATATGTTGTTTTTATTAACATGTAACGTATGAGAAAAATGAAATTCAATAAATACAATGAAAACGTAAATCAGTGAATCAGAAATACACGTAAGTTTTGTTTCAAAGAGACTTAAATCAAAGCAAGGATAAGGTTTATTTTCGGTTTATTCCGTTATTTTTTTTTATCCTCTTGGTATTACAGATAATCGCCTCGTTTCACCAAGGAAATTACGCGAGATTACAGTCACGTCGTGTTAGATTAGAACGCTCACTTTCGGTGAATAAATAGCCATTAAGAAGTTAACCTTGTTCTCCTGCTCTATGTGTTCTTCTCTTTTCCTTCGTGTCTTTTTTCTCTTTCTCTTTCTTTTCTCTTTCTTCAGGTATGCAGCGTCCGTCGTCAGAAAATATATGAGATTTGTAATTACGGTATCAGCTTATGTCGGTTACAATTATATAGCGAGTTCCTGCTCTTACGAAAAATAAATGAGACTTTTTGATCACGGATTTAGCTCCTGCATAACGTTTCCTTAA
>NC_061859.1:4460942-4463442 GCF_019202785.1 Penaeus chinensis
CATTTTTACGATCTGCTTTTCCGGAATGAATAGGGCATCTCTTAGCCTGAACCCCAGCATCTCAATTCAGCTAATGTAGATGTAATTATCTAATAATAAACCCTGATATTGAAGGGTATCTTGAAACGCGACAGATACTTGAGTACTTCGATAATTAGGGCTTCAGTGTTCTGTTTGTTATTTACTCTGCGGGAAATTAGGTCGTATTTTCAATTAAGTTATTTATCATCGTGTCCTGAAATGTTAATTTCCAACCCTGATATACTGTGGACTCGAATTAACACCCCATGCGTAGTTTATCTTGCTTTGCTTGAAGATAAATTATCCGAAATGTTGCAATTAAACCATGCCCTTTGGAGAAGTAATGTCATTAGCCAGTATGAGTCAAATGACGCGCAAATGTTGATATATAGGACTGCATTTACTGTACAGTGAGGTTCTACAAGGAGTGCCTCGGATTTAAAGGTTCATCACTTATTGTAGATTAGTTTGATAATTGTTGTGCGTGTGTGTGAGCTGTGGTTTGTGTCTATGTGTTATGTGCTGTGTGTGTGTGTGTGTGTGTGTGTGTGTGTGTGTGTGTGTGTGTGTGTGTGTGTGTGTGTGTGTTTGTGTGTGTGTGTGTGTGTGTGTGTGTGTGTGTGTGTTTTCTATCGGGTATTTCCGATTACACTGACTAAAGTGAAACTATATCGTGTATCGTGCATATTTTGGGACAAACTTTTTTCTTGTGGAAAAGGGAATTACTGCAACGTGTCCATGCTCTTATCTTTTTGGACAGGTATCTGCACATATACCTAACGCAGACAAACATGACTGGATATTCAAGATTTTCATGTGCTGAGATATTTGTATATGTTTTATCCCTGTTGCAGAAAACCGGATTTCTCACTTAAGCATTGGTGGTTCAGAAACATAAAAAAAAAAAAAAAAAAAAAAAATTGTATCGTGCAGATTTTTGGTATTAAAACTTTTTTTTTATTTTGGGCATGCATTACACATATTCTCTTGTGCAGATAAACACAAAAGAATATTTAAAAGATTTTCTCGTGCTGAGATGTTTATATTTAGGTTATTTTCTTCTCATTGCAATAGTCTAAAGTTACTGACTTAAGTAAAGGTAGTTTGGAAAGGAAACACAAATATATCGTGAGTATTTTGATAGTTAAACTTTTATCTTAGGGAAAAAAATAATAAATTGCGCAGCCTTTCAAGGACGGGTTTTGGTACTTTTTAACTTTCTCTCTGTTCAGACGAGTATATGCAAATATTCCTAACGCAAACAGACATGAGAGGACATTCTCGTACAGCGACATCTATCTTTAGGCTGTTCTCTTCCCTTTTGCAAAAACCCAAAGTTTCTTATTCAAGCAGGAGTGATTCAGAAAGGTAAACACCGATCTACGAACATAGATACCAAAAAAATGAAAAGTAAAAGTCAGAGGTACTGAAAATTCTGTGTTAACGGTAGAGTAATCAAAAGAGTTTACTTCACCGTTATTTGCAAAGAGAAGTCCCTTTTCTTAAATGAAAACTAGATATTTTTCAATATCTTCTAAATATTCTGTATTTGCCTAAGAGTATACACAAGTCATATAAAGTCATGGTTTCAGTATGTGGATAAAGGCTGTTTTTGAAGATTAAAAAACAAAAAAAAAAAAAATTACTGCCGTTATATAGCTATGAAAGTTCTAGCGGGGTTGGCATCGGAACACTCATCATCATCATTAGCCACATAATTAAAATAATTATTATGATAATTAGTATCATCATCATCATCATAAATATAATTAACAATGAATGGTAAAACACTCTTCTGTGTTAATACTATGGTAGTAAAACCCACAATGCAAAAACTCGATTTATTTACAGTTTCGAAATCCACCAAGATTCCCCCGTCACCTTGCTGACGGCGAGGATCGAGGAAGTCATCTACGGCCAACGATATTTGCAAGGCTGAGTCAGAGATCCCAGACGAAGGCCACATGGGTCCCTCCCAACCCGCACTGGGCCAGCGTGGCAGAATACGACCCTTTTTCTCCCTATGATGCAGACCATAGAGGCCGTCAATAAACCAGGTGGCGAAATGACCTCCACAAATTCGAATCTTGGGGGGCTAGGAATGGCACAAGACCGACAGAGGTGGCGCAGATCGGGGAAGGCCGATGTCCAGCGACGGACTTTTCAGGGCCTAAAAAAAAAAAAAAAAAAAAAAAAAAAGTTGATGATAAAAATAATGATCACTAGATTTCTTTTCCTTACCATGTACATAACATAAATAATTACTTATCACTAATCGCAAACTAAGATTAAATTGATCAACCAAAGAATCACAGCTGTACAATAATGAAATAAATAGATAAATAATTGGGCGTCCTAGAATAAAAAATATAAAAAATACAGAAAGCACAGAAACGCAGTTAATTGTTTATCACATAACACCCTTGGTCATTTTTGAGCGTTCTGTTTGGTAGATATATTTACTATTTTGCTAAAAACG
>NC_061859.1:4475942-4478442 GCF_019202785.1 Penaeus chinensis
GAATGTGTGCACGTACGTGTGTGGGCATATAAAATATCCGCGAAACGTCAGTCTGAATTCTAATTGGACGTACCCTGGTCCGTTGGGGGACATTGGAAGTATGAAATGCATTCGCCCACGGAACGTTGAGCAAAACAGAAAACGAGAACACACGTGACTATTTATTTCGTGAAATACTAAGTGAATTCTACGGTAAACCCAAATAAATGTAATAATTGTCAGATACATGCGTTCTCTAACTGCAAATTCAGTATAAATGGGTGTCGTATAGTAATTACATTTGTCTTTGTGTAGTTTTTCTTTAGTCATATTTCTTTACCGGTGTTCCTGAATGATGATGATAATGATAGTAATAATAATAATACTATTGATAACAAAAAAAATACTGATTATGATAATTATAGTAAAAATTATGATATTGATAATGATAATAATAGTAATAATTATGATGTTGATAATGATAATGATAATAATAATAATAGTAATAATAATAATAATGATAATGATAATAATAATAATGATAATAATAATAATGTTAACCATGATAATAGTAATGATGATGATAATAATAATAATAATAATAATAATAATAATAATAATAATAATAATAACAATAATAGTAATAGTTGTAATAATCATAATGATAATAATTTTGGTAATAACAGTATTAAAAATAATAATAATAATAATAATAATAATTATAATGATAATGATAATAATAATAATAATAAGAAGAAGAAGAATAGTAGTAATAATAATGATAATAACAATAATAATAATAATGATAATAATAATAACAATAATAATAATAAGAAGAAGATAAAGGAGAATTATAATAATAATAAAAATAATACCGATAATGATAATGATGATTGTAATAATATTATATAATAATTATAAAGACACTAATAATAATGATAACAGTAATAATACTGATGGCATTGGCAATAATAATGCTTATAATAAAGTAAATAATAATAATGATTATTATTATTGTCATTATCATTGTCATAGTAATAATAATAATAATAATAATAATAATAATAATAACAATAATAATAACAATAATACAATAATTGTAATAGCAATCCCGTCTGAGTAACAAGGCGCTTCAAAATACATGCTGCAATTTAAGGCGTGCGGGTAAATGGTAAATTCCTTCCTGGTATCACTGTTTCTTAATACGTTGTCAGTGAAGGACATTTTCCAGAATTTATGTTAAGAACTTGATTCGTTGTTTTTACTGTTAAATTGATTCTTGATAACCGATTTTCTCTCTCTCTCTCTCTCTCTCTCTCTCTCTCTCTCTCTCTCTCTCTCTCTCTCTCTCTCTCTCTCTCTCTCTCTCTCACACACACACACACACACACACACACACACACACACACACACACACACACACACACACACACACACACACACACACAGACACACACACACAGACACACACACACACACACACACACACACACACACATATATATATATATATATATATATATATATATATATATATTTATATATATATATATATATATATATATATATTCATAGATATCACACACATATGCAAACACACATGAGTATGCACATATGTGTGTCTATAAAATATTGTCTGTAATAATAGCAAAAAATAAATATAATAGTAACTATGATGAAAATAACCACAAAATAACCACAAAAATATCTTTGGATAAGAGAACAGCTCCTTCATAAATATTCCGATCTCATTTTCATACAAAGAAAACACATGTGAGAGGAATGTTCAAAGGCAAAAGAGAGAGTTCGAATTCGAGAGAAGAGTTAAGATAACATTTCCCTTTCTTCGAGATGGAAGTACAAATAAAAGGGGAAAAATGAAAAGAAAACGAGAAGTCCATGATAAACTCAAGCATTTTATTAGCAGTATTTGATGTACTACCGACGAAAGGAGAGGAAATGTAAGGTAAGCAATAAAAGCAATGTGCCTCAGGAAACCGACAGCAGCTAAGGGAATAACAGCGGAAGAGAGGAGGAGGAGGAGAGTAAAGGAATATGACGCAAGACACACAAGGAGGACTGGATTATGTAGATAGAGAGATAAAATAAATAAAGACACAGTGCTGTCATAAAGAAAAGTAATTTTGAAAATGAAGATCACATATTAACACACACACACACACACACACACACACACACACACACACACACACACATACACACGCACGCAAACACACACACACACACAGCTGTATACACTAACTTTTATCTTAAATATCATTTTAGACCAATGATAATATTCACAAGCCAACTCCCGTAGTCCCTGCTCGCTGACCCAAATGTTAATGAATATATCTACTCTATTAGGATATAAAATGATTATTACTTAAGTCATGGAAATACGCAGATACTTTGCAAGTTAGTTAATACGTGCAACCATGAAGATTACAATTAACAGCACATAAAGTGTTGTAGACGCGACTACATTATTGAGGGTAATTCTAGGGAGGAACAGCGGACA
>NC_061859.1:4515942-4518442 GCF_019202785.1 Penaeus chinensis
TATTGTTACTATTATTACTACTACTAATGCTATTACTGTGATTATTATTTTTTTCAGTTATCATCGTTATCATTACTATTATCGCTGCTTTTATTATCATTATTATTATTATCATCATTATCATTATCATTATCAATCATTATCATTATCAATCATTATCATCATATTACTATTATACTGAATATTATCATTACCATTATAATTAATCATTATTATCATTACCATTATAATTAATCATTATTATCATTGTTATTAATATTATTATATTTTGTCTTCATTATCTTTATTATATTTTGTCTTTATTATCATTATCATTAATATTAATATCATTACGATTTCTTTTACTCTTATTGACATCATCGTCATCATCATCATTAACATTATTAACATCATTAAAATCATAATGACAAAAAATATAAGGAAAATGGCAATTAAAACGACAGGAAGAATAATAAAAAATACTCATCATACAAGCAATAAAAACAACTACATTAACTGAAATCATGATCATGAGAAGAAACATAAGAACAATATGAACAAATGCGTTTTACCAGAAGCAAAAGAAATAAAAAAAAACATCATAAAAAAAGCAACAGAAAATAGAAAAACAACGACCATAACAATAACACCAAATAACAGACAACGAGAGCACAATATTTTTCCCTCCCCCTCCCCACCCCACCCTTCAACCCGTATCCATCCCTCCACCCCACACCCACACCCACACACACTATCATTCATCTGTCCAAGTATTCATCAACCGAAAAACTCAACGGAGAAGAGGAACGTATTCTCGACTGGAGGCCCTAGAGCGTGAGGACCCTCCGGGGGATCAGCTCTTGAAAAGGCTGGGTGCTACACTGAATGGGATGCCTTATGAATACATGAGCACGCTGCCAGGAGAGGGCCGGCCGTATGACGCAACACTAACATGCTGGAGACGATGGGGAAAAAGGTGGACAAATCGAATTGGAAAGCTGACGGGGATGGTTTGATGAATGTGGGTGGGTTGCGGAGGAGTGGGTGGGATGGATGAGGGTGTAGGAGGGGGGTGGGGGCGTATAACGGGTGTTGGGGTGTATGTAAATAGTAGGTGGGAGGTAATGTAGGATCGAGGGGGAGGGGTGTAGTAGGAATATAGATAGAGTCGTATGGAATAAGAATATCTAAAGAGACAGGTTCTCATCATTGAAGGATTTTTGCGGTTCCAATATGTAGAAAAGGTATGTTACATGTAAAACTATCGTGACGCTGTTCTGAAGAGAATATTTCTATAGGGAAGAACAAAGACATGTGCAAAATAATGAGTGGGTCCATTTATTCAATTATGCAACCATTACTCCACACAGTACAAAATCGATTTGTTAATCCTTAAGACTATATAAAGATAAAGATTCCGTTGAAAACCATTATCTTAAATGGTAGGGAAAAGAAAAAAATACAGTAAATTTAAGAAATTTATACTAATATTTTGTCTCAACATGATATCTACCTCAGAGAAAATAAAACAGAACTAACATAAGTGTGGATTCTTTTCAGTGGACCGTATATTTGTATTTGATTTACAATGCACCTCATCCTATTGATAATTTATAAATACAAAGCCAAAGCATGCTGGCATTGTATTTGAACTATTAAATCACTCTTACAGACTGTTCACGTTGGATTTTACCTAGAGTGAGTGAGTTCGGGTGCTGGCCAAGGAATATGTTTAAATATCTATATTATAATGTTAAAAATCTATATGACTGCACTATTACAGTATATATATATAGAAATAACTACAGTAACTTTATGTCATAGGGTGATACTATGAGTACAAAGGCTATTTGTGGATGCAAGTGTAGATTCTAAATAGGCTTCCTTGGAGCGAATGGTTTGGCCCAGTAGTTTATTTGTTCTGTTTATTTGTTACCTAGTTGAGAGTGTGTTTGAGGCCTTGGCCATCATAATCGGGCAATTATACTTCTTTTGAAATGGATGAACTCTGGGTAGCTATGTACAATATGTATACTGTATATTGTTAATAACTGGGCTATTTTAATCGATCATGTTACTTAATATAAGGTTTGATAGGGCATAATTTTGATTACTTGATAAAGCTACATTAAGTATTAGTACCTAAGTTACTTTTAATATACATAATTCAGATTATTTTAAAACGGATAACTTTATAGTATAGGCAACTATTCTACTTAAAATGTATGTACCAACAGTATGACACAATTACTTGATACAATTAGACCGCACAAAGTACAAAGCGTCTATATTCCTGTTCCTAACATTTCTAACCTTCGTCCATGTACCAGGCACTTGCAGGTAAGGATTGAACGAAACGAGAGAGTGAGCAATAAGAGGATTTCTTTTTGGAGGCCAGCAAAGCAATTCGCGTTGCGATTGATCTCTCAATTCTAGTCAAGTTTAAATATTCACATTCATAACTGGGATTTTTACACGAAATTATGAAGTTCATTTGGGTCGGCAATAAAAGACTACGTGC
>NC_061859.1:4543442-4545942 GCF_019202785.1 Penaeus chinensis
ATGTTTCACTTGCTATGATCTACCAATCCAAATAACACAATATATCTATATATCACTATTTATCACAAACATCCTAAAGCCTTTGACACAATACATTTCCTAGAGGGAAGAAGACGAAGGGAACTAACAGAACTCGATAAATGAGGTAGGAAGCAACACAGGAAGGAAGAGGAGGAGACCGATGAGAAAGGCGGTGGCAACGGAGCACCAAGTCGGGTTTCTCCTGTGTTAAACAAAGGGGATTCGCAGCATGAAGGTGGCTGCGACAATATAGCAGACTTAGTGTGGAAGTTCAGAATGTAATACTGGCGCGTTTGCAGAGCTGTTTGTTTTTGGTTTTACTATTATTATAATGATAATGGCGAGGTTCAAAAGGATGTCTACAATAACAGGTATAATAATAGGATTGGTGATATAAGTCTTAATTCACATAGTAATGTTAATAACTGGTATCCTGAAGCTTGTGATCGAAGTAACATACATTTTCCGCCCGGTTGGCCAGCCCTCGCAACGAACTCGGAAGTTTCTCACTTTTGCCGTCTCTGTGATAAACAGGGTGGACTGGAGGAGTGGGGGGGGGGGGGGGGGAAGCCTCATGGTTTTCCTGGTAACTGGTCTCATAGCGTGGGATGAATCTCGTTGCTTGGCTGCGAGGAGAGGGCCTTGCGTAGTATACTGCACAAGCATTATGTGGTATAATGCTTTTACCGTTCTCTTGCATTGTCTTTCGTTAGAATACACCTACCCACCCACCCACACACACAGACACACACACACACACACACACACACACACACACACACACACACACACACACATACACACAAACACACACACACACCACACATATACCCGCACACGCGCACACACATACGCACACACACACACGCACACACACACACACACACACACACACACACACACACACACACACACTCACAAACACACACATATACACACTATCATTCACATTTATCCAATGTTGCCTCTGTAAAAAAAAAAAAAAAAAAAAAAAAAAAAAAAAAACATATAACAAAATAGATTTAAAAACAAGCCTGATGATAAGTTGTAATAAAAACATAATCTAACGCATATAATTGTCTTGGTCAATTTTGATATAAAACCAATCATCCAAATTATGTATTAGATGCATATGAACGCATCCGAAATTATATACTGTAATGCATAATCAAATAACAGGATATAAATGTGTTCTGTAAGATGCATAATAAAATGTCTGATATGACTGATTGATTAATTCGAGTTTTGTCAGTGCATATGAACAAGTACGATTACAAACGCTATCATGTACGAAATTATATCCTGCAGTGCCTCATCAAATAACACAAGAGGCTTTGATATAAATGTGCTTGTGAGATTCATTTTAGAATATCGAATACGACGTAATTATTAATAACGTTTTTTTTCTTCTTCAAATGCATAGTTAATCGAAAACGTAACATAAATAAAAAGGAAATCATTTACATTATCCAAAACCATGAAAATAGTCTTTCTGTCTCGGTTATTAGCTCCAGCTAGCATACAGGAGAGCAGGTTTACGGAAAGACTAACCATTACCTGACCAGTAACTGACATACGGGGTTAATGTTTAAGTCAAGAATCAATGTTGGAATCGACATTAAATAAAAAAAGAAAAAAAACAACATCAACACGAATAGTTGAAGCAAAAAAACAAACAAAAAAAAACCTCACTATCAACAACAACAGCACCACTAACAACAACAACAACAACAACAGCAATAATAACGACAAAACCCGCTGCACTATCCGACACATGCACCGACCACACACAATAACACGGATCCCACAGAACGCATTACAGCATACACTGCAGATGCAATGAACGAGGAGACCCAAAAGCACTACACACCAGATGCACTGTATTATAGCAGACATGAGGGCATTAATATGTGGGAGAGATAAATTCATAAGTTATTGGAATCAAAAGATAAAAATTCAGCATCATCATTTTTATCATTATTTTTATTATCATGACAATTACTGTTATTATTATTATTATTTTTGTTGCTGTTGTTGTTATTACTATTATTATCATGATTCCTATTGTTGTTATCAATACTATGTTTATCATTACTATAGTTGTTTATTATAATTATAATGAAACGTAAACACAGTTTCATGAACTTCCTCCTTTTGACATGAATTGCACGTGCAACGGATCATGGCCAAAGGGATCCGTGTCTGACTAACGCAATACGTGTCTTCAGTAATCAGTTTACCGCTCTTATTCTTGATTGACATTAATCATTTTGCAAAATGGATGATCCGCTTTGCATTCCTAATTGGAAGCAAAAGCAACAAAAGATATCCGGTTTTGGTGCTAAACTTTAATAATGTTTTTCTCTTGATATTCTGAGCATTGGTACGTGAATTTGTAGTTGCAAAGACACAGCTATAAGCACGGTTACAATGGTAATGCTGGGAAAATGAACACGTCTGTCCATTTAGTTTATTAGTG
>NC_061859.1:4555942-4558442 GCF_019202785.1 Penaeus chinensis
AGTTATTTATTTTCTTTCTTTCTTTGACAATTCATAATTACTACAAAGGATTCAAACCCCTTTTGTTCTGATGGCTACAGCAAGCAAATCATTGGGCAGTGTGAGTGAATGCATTAGCAGGAGTTGACGGTTGAAGAGCCCGCCAGATTTACATCCATCCAAATCGCCAGATCCGAGTCTCATTGAGAATGTTTGGGCAGTCATGGGCATACTACCAGACTTTCCAAAGGTCGCCAAGCTGGTGGCGGTAACACGAAATATTGGTAGTATTATATATTTCAAAACCCTAAATTTCTTAAATGTAGCCGAGCGAAGTGAACAAAAGTTTAGATAAAAGATTATTTTTCGGGTTATTTTAAACTGTAACCGGATCTAAATAGATGTAATTAGTATAAAAGTTAAACACTGTGGCCCTTTGGGGGGGGGGGGGGGTGCAAACAGTTTATGCCCCCCTCTCCTAACTCCCGTCCCTCTCACAGATATCAATATCAGGTCGAGCTCACTGCTTTTTTTCCAATCGTTTTCGTTGTCGTATCACATTATTAAGCCATAAAGATAAAGTTATTTTTTATTGCGAGTGTACATATATATAAATTGTATATACACATATATATATATATATATATATATATATATATATATATATATATACATATACATATACATATATATACACACATGTATATAAATATACACATTTGTTAATATATATACTATATATATACAATATATATATATATATATTTATATATGCTAATATATATTGTTTTTTTTCATTTATATATACATATATATACATATTTGAGTGTGAATGTGCATGTGTCTCCACACACATACATACATACATATGTATATAAAATATATAGATAGATATATACCCATATATATATATATATATATACTGATATATTCATATATATACATATATAGAGATACATATATACATATATATATATACTGATATATATATATATGAATATATATATATATATATACATATATATGTATATGTCTATATATATATAAACACAGTATATATGAGTATATATATGTATGTTTTTTTTTTCCGTTCGGGTTCATTAACCTCATTTCCTAAAAGTTCCTTGTCTTTCATCTTACGGAACACCCACCTTCTCAGATTACACTGTGAGACCTATAGCCTCGCACAACCAAGTCTCAGTATCTCATCTCCCTATGCAAATGAGCTAGTTCCTTAATGAATCTACCTGGCTTAAGGGCACACAAGATTCATCTACGGACGACCGCGTTACACAGGTCCTTTGAGGAGTGCAGGGAGGACCTTGGCGAGTGCGTTGACTAAGGTCTTCCTACCTGGTGGCGGATGTGTAATAAGTTATCGTAATGAAATTTGTATAATGTTCGGATAGGGAAAAAAATAATTGGTATTGAAATGGTGAATTTACTTGATGATAATACTACTAATTCTGCAATTACAACAGCTGTTATTACGATTGCTGTTACTACGACTACTACGACTACTACTACTACTATTACTGGTACTATTGCTACAATTGCCACCATCATCAATATTACTTTCTCCATCAAAGTCATCATTATTATATTGTTAATCTCTTAAAACAGCGATAACTTGTTGTATTAACAGAATTTTGCCCGTGTGTCCAGATATTCCTCTCCTGATATTGGACGGAATATAGTAATGTAGAAAGGGTGATAACACATGGAAGAACATTATTAGTAAAAATGAGAAGAATAAACGGAGAAATGTGGATGGAAAACAGTGGAAACGAAACGAAAATCTCTCCCTCCTCATCTCTCACAGTCCCTCCTCCGCCAGCACCATTACCATAAGAGACATTAATTCAAGACATCAAAATTCGTAAAAAAATCAAGAAAGAAAGAAAAAGAAAAAAAAAATCATAACGAACTAGACGGTTAATTACCGAAATGTACTCACTCTAGGTAGCAATTGAAAAGGGAAGAAAAAGCATCAAGCTCTTAAACTGGCTGTCGTTTTCACTCTCTAGAATACTGTACATACTTTCACACTTTCATACCCAGGGTAGTCTTAGGGTAGCGCCTACGATGGACACATCAACCAGCTTCAATGATTTCCTTTTTTTTCCCTGGTAGCCTGTACACTGAATGGTGGTAAACTGTAGGGCTCTTTACCATATAGATACACACACACACACACACACACACACACACACACACACACATATGTATATACACATACATGAATGATTATATATATATATATATATATACATACATACATACATACATACATACATACATACATACATACATACATACATACATACATACATACATACACACACACACACTTACACACACACACACACACACACACACATACACACACACACACACACAATCATAGAATTTGAAGGCTGCTCTATCAAACCGAGCACTTCAGTGAATAATCTAGGAGTACAAATAGACAGATTCATGACATTTGAACCACACGTTGACAAAATACACAGGAAAGTAGTGG
>NC_061859.1:4580942-4583442 GCF_019202785.1 Penaeus chinensis
TTATAATAATGATAATGTTTATAATAAAAATAACACCATCGATATCCATAGCACTAGTAAAAAACACGTTTTTCCCGCCAATTCAAATCACGTATGGTCACAAGGTCTACTAATTGACTCCTTTGTGGCTAAGCACTAGCAGAGCCATCTATGAGCAGACATTTCACAAAAAATATAGAAAATGGGCACAGCATTTTCCCCATTTTTTTTTCATTTTCCCCGACGGCATTGGGTTAAGAAAACGCCACCTATTTTCATATATGAAGCATTCATGTTTTCGCTTTCATATCATTTGCGATCCTACCTTTCCAAAGATAAGCATGAATACATGTATATACGTATAACTGTAAGTATAAACACATGTACACGCACTCCCACACAGTGCACATTACACACATTTATGAAAAGTACAAGTCATGTCAATTTACCCACATCAGGGGGAAGGGGAATGCAATGACACTTAGCGAAAAGAGTTTACCCGCTCCGCAAAAGTGAAAATGACAAATATTTGCCGGCACTTGGCAGTTGCTGGTTACAGTTAAGTGGGACCGGTCGAAGGGCTGTTTGGAATGTCAGCGCCGGTTATTGACAATCCTTCGGCCAGTGTTTTGTTCGCTCACTCACGGGACAGAATGCGCGAGGCAGAAATTACGTGAATATGGAGTGAGAGTAACTGGAGTGGAATCTGTTGTTTTGGGTATGCACAGTGGATGTATGCACACGCATACCTGTCTATATATGTAACTAAGTAGATGGATAGACTAACTGATATACAAATAGATAGATGTGTATATATATATGTGTGTGTGTCTGTGTGTGTGTGTGTATATATGTATGTGTATATATATATGTATGTATGTATAAGTGTCTGTGTGTGTATATATATGTATACATATGTATATATATGTATGTGTCTACATATATATATATATATATATATATATATATATATGCACAAATACAAACATATACAGAGAGATGCACACAGAGTGATATAAGAATAGATAGAGAGAAAAAGAGCAAAAGCGGGTGAGAGAGGGAGATAATGCCGGGGAAGACTCAGATTTAAACCCACACAGAGACAAATTGACACGTTGACAAATAGAAAGATAAAACCCCTGTCTGCAGCCGTCGATCTCCTTCATCGGCGCTGTATCTTGTGAAGAGCCAGATTAAATCTTAGCAGCGCTTCCTGGGCCGAGGCAGTGACTATCACAGGCAGAATTGGGCCGTAAATGCTCCACTCGCAAAAGCCCTGAAAACCCACACCTCAGGATAAAAGCTCCTATAAACATTTAACAACGGACATTGAGAGATAAAGCCAAGCGGAACAAGGCCACTAAAGCACGGCCTGTCACAATGATGACAATGGAAGCATCAAGGAGGGAGAAAGCGAAGAAAGAAAAGACTTGGAGAACATTAGAAGCGCTTAAAGAATAGAACATATCAGAAGAACACGCCACAACCTCGAAATCCCGAAGAACAAATCGATATGTCCGAACGCCAACCGAAGCATCATACAAAACCTCGACCATTTAAGGAGATTGATTGCCTTCGCGAAGACGTAACGCAACCCCGAAACTTGAAAGAGCTATTGGAAGAACTATTCACCAAATCATTCTTCTTTCACGAGGCTTGAAGTTTGCGCCTCAAGTCCAAAGTTCGATACTCGAGGCGATAGGGATTGGTGCAAGCGAGGAATAATGATGCTGCGTTAGGGAAGGGACATTAAAATCATGCAGTGCCATTTTTTAGTGCGAAACTTTTGGTCAATAACAGACATGACTTATTTTTGGAAAATACTGAACTTTGTTGAATCGTTTGTCATAATGGTAATGATGATAATGATAGATTATGATACTAATAATAATAATAATAATAATAATAATAATAATAATAATAACAATAATAATGACGGCAGTAATGCTAATGATGATGATAACTATCATAATAGTAACAATAATAATAATGAGATCAATAATTATTGTAATAATAACGATAATAGTGATTATAAAAAAGATGATAATGATAATAACAGAAACGTTTTTACTATTATTCCTACCAATACTAATAATAATTATAGTAATGATAACAATAATAATGATTATAACAATAATAATAATAACAATAATAATAATAATAATAATAATAATAACGATGATAATAATAATTATTGTAATAATAATAATGATAACAATAATAATAATAATAATGATAATAATAATAATAATAATAATAATAATAATAACAACAACGAAAATAATAACAATAATGATAGTAACTGATAGTAATGAAAATAATGTTGATAATGATAATAACTGATAATAATGATGATGATGATATGATGATGAGGATGTGATGGTAATAATAGTAATACAATTAATAATAAGAATGCTTATAATAATAATAATGGTAATAATAACAATACCAATAATAATGATAATATTAATTCTCATTTTAGCCGCCGTTCTTCATATCACATCTTGCTATATCTGTACAA
>NC_061859.1:4590942-4595942 GCF_019202785.1 Penaeus chinensis
CTTAACCCAAACGCACGCAGCTCCTCCACTTAACGCGCTCCCGTCTCCGTCTCGACCAGTGCCTACAGCGATTAGCCTCATTGTTGACTGCGATGAACTGTTTGGCGCTCCAGGCTTTACGATCAGGTGAGAAGTGCTGCTGCCGTTGCCTCTTCTCTGCTTCAACCAGTATTCGCTATCGTCTGAAGTGATGGGTTGGTGCTCAGGTAGCGGCGTAAGAAATTTATGTTGTGTTGTTAATCTTTCAGCTAATTTGGGATAAAGCTTTACGTTTCGCTGGAACGTGGGGAAGGCTTATTATCTGTGTGTTAAAGCACTTTGTTAATTAAGGAAGGCAGAGAGTGAATGAATTAAGAGAAAGGATTATTCAAGCAATTTTTGTCATATAACGGTGATCAACAGGTGACTGACTCGTATTGTGAAATTAGTTACAGGAGAAAGTGGCAGTTTCCCTGATAAAAGTGCAAGAATATGATTTAAAAAGGTTTTGTGTAATGGGTGGACGAGATACAATGAAACGCAAAATATTATTTTTTACAACTTTGTTAATTTTTAAAAAGTACTCCACCAAAATAACCAATCGTAGTAATGATGAACTGATGAAGATGAGGACATGGTGATGAGGTTGATATTATTATTATTATGGTGATAATGTTGAAAATAATGATAATAATGGGCATGCTATTAATAATGACAATAGGAAGAGGACATGATGATGATGGTGAAGATGATGATGATGGTGATGATGACTATGATGATGATGACGATAATGAGGGTGATGATGACGATGATGAGGATGATGATGATGACGATGATGAGGAGGATAACGATGATGATGATAATGATGACGATAATGAGGGTGATGATGACGATGATGATGAGGAGGAGGATGTTGATGATGGTGGTGATGATGAAAATGATGACGATAATGATGATGATGATGACGATGATAATGATGATGTCGATGATGATGGTGATGATGACGACGGTGATGATAATAATGGTAATAAAAATGATAATGTGGGTTCTTTCAAGCATCCCAGACATGCAGCCAGAAGCTGTAATTTTCATCAAACCTTCCAGCTTACTCCGATCCCCCTGACGAAATAAAAATAACTTATTAAAAGATAAAATGTAAATAGATAAATAAATAAATATTGATATACATTAATACATATGCTCAGAAATAAAATCCTTTTAAACATGACACGAAAATAAATAATATGTGGTACTAATAATAGAAAAAATAGGGATGAATTTGTTAATTATTCAGTTAATCAAGCAATATTTGCGTAAGTTTTCCTGTGATGTAACTTAATTAGAAATACTTTAGACATCGGCCCGTGACAAGTTGCTTGTTGCAAGATTCTGAAATATATTACCTTGGTTGCAGAATCAAAGAAATTAATAACGATAACAAACGAAAGATGTTGTAATAATGAATTAATCAATAAAATGAAATATATGTGTCTTGCAAATATAGAGATGATGATGATGATGATTACGATGATTATAATTATTCGATTATAATTATGATTATGAATAGGAATCAGATGATAATGATAATAATAATGATGATGAAGATGGTAATAATAATAAATAATAATAATAAAGACAATAAGAACAAAGAAGATGATAACAATGACAATGATAATGACAACAAAAACAATCATAATAATCATGATAATAATAAAAATAAAGACAAGAATACAAAAAAAAAAAGAAAAAAAAAATTACCAGATTTTCTAGTCTCGAATTGCTTGAAAGTATTCCTGATTGCTTTAAACTCCTTTCCGATTTAGGATTTACCGAGTAAATACTGCGAAGAACATAAAGAAAGGGACCTCGTTAACAGTTGTTTGTTTGTTTGTTTGTTTATCTGTTTGAACACTTCCCGTTACCAAGAAATAAGAGTTCTTAGTAGGGTCGCTGCTGAAAAAGAAAAAGAAAAAAATATATATAGATATATATATAGATATATTTCATTTTAATCTTCCCGATAACGATACAAGGAATTTGTATATAGTGAACATTACATATAGGGGGTTTAAACTCTTATACTAACCTTAATGGTGTCAAAATAATAATAATAATAATAATAATAATAATAATGAATATTATTATTATTATTATTATTATTATTATTATTATTACTCTCCTTCTTCTTCTTTTTCTTCTTCTTCTCTTTCTTCTTCTTCTTCTTTTTATTTTTCTTCTCCTTATTCCTCTCTTTCTTTTTCTTCCTCTTCTTCTCTTTATTTTTCTTCTTCTATGTTTTCTTTTCCTTCTTCTTTTTCTTCTTCTTTTCTTTCTTGTTTTCTTATTTTTTTTCTTATCTTTCCTCTTTCTTCTTCTTCTGCTTCTTCTTCTTCTTCTTCTTCTTCTTCTTCTTCTTCTTCTTCTTCTTCTTCTTCTTCTTCTTCTTCTTCTTCTTCTTCTTCTTCTTTTTCTTCTTCTTCTCCCCCACCCCCTCCCTCCTTCTCGTTGTGTTTATGTTCAGGAACCACAAGAGGACAGCTTGATGAAGAAAAATAACACGTATTAAAGACTCATTAAAGAAAACGACAAATTTCTGAACAAATTCTCTCGCTACAGACAAAAAAAAAAAAAAAAAAAAAAAAAAAAAAAGGAAAAAAAATCAGCTTAGCTTCAAGACGTGCGAGAGAAAATGGAAATCTTCAGCTTTTACTGCACTTTTCGAAGCTCGGAATCTCCCCTCACTGATCATGATGACATACGTGTCTCCTATTTCACAGGAGCGAGTCGACATGTTGAACTCATAAGATGGCAGCTGCTCCCTATGCGGAGGTGTAATAGAAACTGCAGCTGCTGTGAATGAGGAGTGATGGTCAAACTAAGGCCGTAAGTGGCGGCGAGTTTCCTAAACGCATGCACACGTACCCGCAGTACCACGTTTATAAAAAGTACGCACGCCAAAACTGCTTCTTCGCACACATACGTACGCATGCACGCATTCATACACGTATTCGTAATTTTAAATATATATATATATACATATATATATGTATGTATGTATGTATGTATGTATGTATGTATTGATCATCACATGTACTACGCATCTACACACACACACACACACACACACACACACACACACACACACACACATACACACACACACACACACACACACACACACACACACACACTGCCATGAATATGCTATAAAAGCAAGGTGACGAGAAATATATACCATCAATTCCATCTCTCCCTCGGCGATTTTTCCTCAACAACAAGACTCCGGCGCTGGGATTCCATGTTGACTCTGAAACCCTACAGGATTCGCTAAGGAGCTCTCCCAAGGCTTCCTTCATCTGTCCGAGTGTTTGCGCACATTCACGCACCGTCCTCGTGGTCTGAGGGTGTCCGTCCTGAAGGCAATCTAACGCCAAGGGGATGTGGGGTGTAGTTCAGTTTATTTGCCGGGTGCGGTTCATATTTTAGGTGTAGTTAAATGTATCAACCAGGCGTAGTTTATTTGGCGGATGTGGTTCATTTTGGGGGAAGGTGTAGTAGTTCAGTGTACCAAGCAGGTGTAATTAATTTCATCTGGCGGGTGTAGTTCATTCTTTTCAGCAGGAGTAGTTCAGTTTTATTTGGGAGCTGTAGTTTATTTAACAGGTGTATTCCATTCTATTTAGTGGGTTTAGTTATTTTTTAAACTAGGTGTAGTTCATTATGCTAAGCAGATGTAGGTCATTTCATCAGGCAGGTGTAGTTCTTCTATTCAGCGGGTGTTGGTCATCTCATTTAGCAAGTGTAGTTCACATTATTTATCAGAAATAGTATATATTAGTTAGCAGGTATAGTACTTATCATTTAGCAAGTGTTAATACATTGCATCTACCGGGTTTGAGCGGAATAAGCCAGCAGGGTTTTTATTAGGATAATCTTTTTTCAATCACTTTGCAATTTCCTTAATTTTACCCTGATGAACTCTGACTTATGCACATGGAACGGAAACCTGTTTGTAAAAGATTTAAAATTGCAGCTTCTTGTTTGTTTGTTTTTTATGTCCAGAAAGAATATTGAAAGGAACTATCGAGTACAGATAACATCTCCAATTACAGTAATAAATTAGTTACTACATATATACATTAGTTCCCAACGCTCAGAGTAAAATGATAAACAATTTTCAGGAACACACTTATATGATTACTTTACCATGACAACACCAACGAATTGCTAATTGCTTCTGCCAATACACCATTATTGCTGACATTGCTAAAGTTTGCCAGTTACAGGAAATCGGAAATTGGCAACACCTACCTGCAGCTCCAGGTCTGACCTTCCCCGTTCACGACCGCCTCAAATAGTTCTTTAAAAAATTCGGCTTGGCAGTTCTCGCGGGTGGAGTAAGCCAAAATCCTGATAAGAAAATAAATATATATATATATAGAGAGAGAGAGATTGATGGGCTCTGTAACTAATCTCTAATTCAAATTAACGACATCTTGGAGACACACAATTTATTGCTCTTAAATTAAGTAAAAAAGGGGTATATATGTATACATATAGGTTGGTAGTTAACAGACAGACAGACAGACAAATAGATAGATAGATAGATAAAGAAGTAATATGTTATGACCCTTTATGTTCTGCAAATAAAATATCTTCCAAACTAAGAACAGCTAAGTACATTGTACATTATTGCTTTTTAATCTTATCGCTTCATTTTGTCTCGTTTATTTAGAAAGATTATCCTCAGAAATTTCCTAATAATGTAAAACAGAGTTTAAATATCAACCATGTTTTTTTTATAGAAAGTAATCGACAAATAATATTGTACACTTATTTCTTTATTGTTTATACTTATGCGTGGATGTCCAACAGGTCAGCTTAGCCAACCACACTGAAACAACCATCTAAACACCATTAAACTCTAACTCACTACCGTTATCACTATCTGACGACTTTCGCTTCAGAAATTTCAGATATTGCTATTTGCATGAAGCTACCTTATGGAGGAAGTGTTAATG
>NC_061859.1:4600942-4605942 GCF_019202785.1 Penaeus chinensis
AAGAATTCCACACGCTGGAGGAGTCAGAGGATGAACTGTGGAGCCTGGCGTCCCCCTCCGAGCTCAGACAATCAGCCCTAACGAAGCTTCATTGAAAGAAATTTCGAAACAGCGAAACTCGACTGTGCCAGTTTGCTGTGTGTGAGAGAGAGTGAAATAACACCTCGTGAAGATTAATTAATTTCGGACGAAAAAAACTTACTGCGTTCCCGTGTAAGCAGGTCTGACACGTGCAGCCGGAGTGAATCGTGTTTTAGAAATAATTTTATATATTTTAAGGATGGATTGGAAGGTCAGTAAAATGTACGGATGTTTTTGAGAAAAGACCGAGGAATGTTGAGAAGACATATGGCACGTGTGGAGTATGTCAGCACTGGTGTCTTAAGATGCTAGGAAATCTCTCTCTCTCTCTCTCTCTCTCTCTCTCTCTCTCTCTCTCTCTCTCTCTCTCTCTCTCTCACACACACACACACACACACACACACACACACACACACACACACACACACACACACACACACACACACACACACACACACACACAAATACAACCTTTAAAAAAGCCAACTTTAACTGTATTGTTCGTTCATTAATCCGTCTGCCATCATTACTCATTTAATGAATGCTTTTGATCACAAAGAACATCTAAATCTCCTGCTTATCATTAATTATAAATGTGGTCATTATCGTAGACTGCATTAAGAGTACACAGTCAATACCATGACTACTGAACTGCTTGTTTGTAACAATGGTAAAAAAAAATATCAGTGTGTCCGAAGCAGCTGAGAGGCACACACTAGTATTTATTTATCAGTATTCGACTTTCCTTTTATTCGGTGTGACAGCTGAAGATGCAAAGTCAGAATATGAATTTTATTTCGAAGATGTACAGCCGGTTCGTTAAGAATTTTCATAAATAAGGACGTGCATATCGGCTAGAAATACATGCATATCTATCTGTTTATCTAATAACCTATATTCCCTTTGTATTAGGGGTCTAAGCAGCCGGACGAACATTTAAGTAATTTATAAGTTTCTACTTACAAAAGTACTTCTGTAGCGAAGAACAAAAGGAATAATATCTTACAGCGGAGATATTGCATAATTTATAGGGAAGTAGAAGGAGAAAAAGGAGGGAAGAACTATGTTAATGAGAGAAGTAGGTGAACCCGTATTTTAAGGCATGTTTATGCATTACATGTGCACGGTGTATGTACTCAGAGCAAGGGAATACTACCGGTACTTTTACGTAAACGGCTCCGGGACTGCTAGCGGTGCCTCCAGCGATATTTGTCCAAACTACGGTGCCGAGGGATAGAACAGTACTAGAAGCTGTGGATAGTATATATGTTGAGATCCATTATTTTGAAATAGTTTTTGCCCTCAAGTGCCGTTTTCCAACGGATTTGGTGTGACAGATTCTTGTGACTTCAGTCAAATTACAGCTTTCTGTTTATTGTGCATTTAAACTACCCCATGTGTCCAAATAATGGCCGGAGTTACCATCCACTGGCCTTGCGGGATTTAAACGCAGGTCAGCAATATTGCTAGACGAGAACTCTACCAAAGTACCACATGTTGCTCTTTCAGGCATTCTTTGAAACGCTCCAGGATGTGTTGAAAGATATATTTCGCTATCCAGCTCTGCTCGTTAAATCCCCAGTATCAATAGCGAAGTCTTTTAGGAACACCTTGTAATGACTCCCTTAAAATCTCAGGCGGAAGACAAATAATCTTTAGAACAGGGGCTTAGTATTGTCGTCGACCTGAAAAACAGAGATATGAAACATTTCTGTTTCAGTTATTTTACAGTGTATTAGAGCCATAGTGTTTAATGTCTTTGTATATATGTATATCTGTTTATCGATCTACCAATCTATCAATTTATCTACACAAATGTATGTGTATGTGTGTTAAAAGCAAAAATTCTAATAAAAACAAGAAATGTAAATATCTACGATCTTTAGGCTTAAAACAGACGACTCCTCTTCAGGTGCGAGAACAAGTATCTTTCCTGTGGTTTTGTTTTGGCCTTTCCATCCTGCTATGTGTCCTTTACATGTAGCCGCTTTCATGTACGAATGCATTGATTTAATTATACGCATTTAGATTTAAACTCAGGGAAGTTTGTGCGCACACACACACACACACACACACACACACACACACACACACACACACACACACACACACACACACACACACACACACACACACACACACACATACACACACACAAACAGTATATATACATATACACATGTTATACCTAACCAGCTAATAAAATTATAAAATATTTCGACCGTTTGCAAATATAAACCACACCTTGACCGCAATCTCTCTCGCCAGTCCTCATTCGAAGCGCCCTGCCTCTGTAAGTGTTCTCTGCTATAACCTCGCTTCTCCTGGTGGGTGCCTGTCCAGTCGTCGTGGTCTCTTGATGGAATATTGGATATTGCTAAATTCCTGGTAGGGAGTGTATCCATGCTGCCGTGAAATATCTCTATTTATTAGTTCGGCTCTATGTTGTCGGATTGTTTGTATCTGTCCGTCTCTGTCTCTGTCTGTTCATTGTCTCTTTCTATGTCCCTTGTGCTTCCTCTCTCTCTCTCTCTCTCTTTATATATACATATATATATATAATGTGTATATATAACATATATGGACTGCCGCGATAGTCCTGTGGTTAGAGCACTGGACACCGACCCTCGTGGTCCCGAGTTCGATTCCCCGTCGCGGCGGTCGTAAAAATGCCTGTGCTCTGACTGCTGGCTCGAGCACGAGAAAACGACATATCTCCTTGATAATTCAGACGCAGGTGTCGTAGGGGAAGTCACCGCCGTGACACAAGTGTTAGCGCGCCGAACCATGGTTGATCAGGAAGGGCATCCAATCAGGCAAGGGTGACACTGCCATATAACCTCTCAATAGTGAATTGAGAGAGGCCTATGTCCTGCAGTGGAATGAATGGCTGTTTAAAAAAATACAAATATGAGTATATATGTATATATATATATGAGGTATATATTTGAATATGCTCTCTCTCTCTCTCTCTCTCTCTCTCTCTCCCCCCCCTCTCTCTCTCTCTCTCTCTCCCAAACACACACACACACACACACACACACACACACATACACACACACACACAAACACACAAAATATTTACTTACAACTCTGATGAAGAAATATACATGCAGTCTTACGCGTCGACCCAGACTGTCAGGAAGGAGCTAAAAGAAACGAGAATGAAAATGCTATTCCGGTGTGGCTGCTTCATAAAGGAATTTCTGAATGACACGTACAGCGCGTGGCTTTGCGTGTCCTACGATACACGATAGGGCGTCGGTTATATATAGCATATGGATCAGGACCGTATAGAGTACTTTGAGAGCAAAGGCGAGAATCACAATAAAACATCCGTTAAGTGATCGTATGCTGGCTATTGGTGAAATTATACGAGAAAGTTGAGATTCGATTGGGGGGGGGGGGTTAGGGCGAAGTACCATTCCTTTGCTGACTTTGGATAGGATGTCAGGAGTGTAATATAAACGATGTAGGATATAATACCCGGTTGCAATTGCTGTATCTGCATATCTGTGATTTGTTATGCTTCTTTCTACCTACTCATCTCTATCTATTTTTGTTCTACTTGTCTATTGATCTATCTATCTTGCTATTTATTATACGCATGTGCCCATGCATGTATATATATGTATATATACATACATACATGCATGCATATATATACATACATAAATATATGTGTGTGTGATATATATATATATATATATATATATATATATATGTGTGTGTGTGTGTGTGTGTGTGTCAGTGTGTGGGTGGGTGAGTGAGTATACGTGTGTGTTTTATTGTACAAATGCATTTCCTATATTAAAATCTTTGTGTTGTAGTTCAGAAAACATATAATTATGAAGGTGCTCATTATTTATATTTATCAGACACTAAGCCAAAAACTTCAGCAATTTGTTGAGTTTAGCATAAATTTGGGGCCAACTTGTTCTCTTTTGTAAGCATGAGTAGATACGGGTCCTAGCATCACGCATGAGATATTTGACATGAAAAATAATATCATTATGAGGACGGAGCAGCCTTTTTGTATGTTAAATAGTAGGAGTTACCATAGTAGTAGCAAAAGTATTAATAGTAGTAAAGGAAATAGTGGTTGTAGTAGTGGTAGTGGTAGAAGTAGTAGTGGCGGTGGTAGCAGTAGTAGAGTAGTAGTAGTAATAGTAGTAGTAGTAGTAGTAGTCGTAGTAGTAGTGGTGGTTGTGGGGGTAGTGGTGATGGTAGTAACAGTTGTAGTAGTTGTTTTTATTGAAGCAGTTGCAACTGCAGCAACAACAGTAGCAACAGCTGTATTAGTAGTATAGGGTGGAGAGAGAGAGAAAGAGAGAGAGAGAGAGAGAGAGAAAGAGAGAAAGAGAGAGAGAGAGAGAGAGAGAGAGAGAGAGAGAGAGAGAGAGGATATTCAAGGTCCTACGGAGGTGCTAAGCGGAGACTTCACCCATCATTCTCACTTCTCCAACTGTGGCATGTATTCAATCATCAAGCGATGGACTGGGAACTAATAGCTGTAGTTCACTTACTCGCTTAAGAACTATTATGATTAAGTAATAAATGGATGTGTATACTTGGCGTTTAAATTTTTGTGTACTGGCTTCATGTCGGGGTCAGAATCGGAAAGGAAAAGAACTTACCATCTACAAACACGCCACAGCTGCTTAGGTGGTTGATTATGATGATGCATGGTTATACTAGGAGGATTATAAGTCATGTAGAAGTAATGAAAAGTGGTAGTAGCCGTAACAATAACTCGGAAGATATGTAAGCCCTGAGAACAAAAGCTCCTTTCATAATATATCTTTGACAATAGCACCTTTCATTATTAGCTGTTACATACTCGTCCCAGCTTTAGAAAGTTTGTGTATTATGTCGGAAAATAAAGACCAGGAGGTTTTCGAACTCTCGTCTCATCTTCT
>NC_061859.1:4618442-4623442 GCF_019202785.1 Penaeus chinensis
GTTCTTTATGATTCTGCAATGCGATATGAAGCAGAGACTCATAAGTAAAATATAACAGTTTTCTTGCAATGATGGGTATCTGGTCTTAGGGAAAGTAAATGTTGCATGCAGAGCTTTGCAGAATGCGTTTGTGAAATGTTATTATTGAACAGCGTCTCTAGTTATGTTAATTGCTTAACGTGCATACAGATACGTAATAATACTAGCGTCGACAAAAAAAAAACAGCTAAAGAATTAGATGTAAATATCATTTGTAAAATAAACATGAAAAATATACAAGTTTAGATATGAACACACTGAAAAAAAACAAGGTAAAAGTATTACGTTCAGTGCGCAACTCAGCAAACTCATAAATAACTTACGAAAGCGTTTTGAACCAGTACCTAGTATCAATAACATCCAAGGATTTCGAAATAAAGATTCGTACCGTCAAAGATTGGACGAGCTAAAGTACCAAGAAAGCAATGGGATGAAAGGATGCAATCTTCTCACAGAAATGGATATTGCAAAACAATCGTTTTCCAGTGATGTAATTCTTCCTTAGAGATATCCTCAGTAATAAGTCTCAGGATGACATACGAAATCTGCAAGTTCCATTAAGTATAATGCTTACGATGCTTATATCTGTGACCACAGTAGACAGTAGCTTTCGTAAGTTGAGAAAATCGTTTGTGGTCGACCATAAGAAAGATAACCTTCTTTTCAGTTTTGTCAATAGAAAATTATCTTTTTGAAAATAAGACAGAAAGCTCTATGAAAACGTCTTGGGAAAACATCGAAAAAAAAAAATATGATATATGTCTTCCGGCATCTGCTTTCTTTATTTTTATTGAAAAACACGCTCTCTCTCTCTCTCTTTCTCTCTCTCTCTCTCTCTCTCTCTCTCTCTCTCTCTCTCTCTCTCTCTCTCTCTCTCTCTCTCTCTCTCTCTCTCTCTTCCCCCCTCTTTCTCTCTCTCTCTCTCTCTCTCTCTCTCTCTCTCTCTCTCTCTCTCTCTCTCTCTCTCTCTCTCTCTCTCTCTCTCTCTCTCTCTCTCTCTCTCCTTCACTCACCCTGGCTGTCTCTGTCTTTGTGTGTCTGTTTATCTGTCTGTCTGTATGCCTGTGTGTCTCTCTCCCTCTCTCTCTTTCCCCCTCTTTCTCTGTCTCTGTCTCTCTCTCTCTCTCTCTCTCTCTCTCTCTCTCTCTCTCTCTCTCTCTCTCTCTTCCCCCCTCTTTCTCTCTCTCTCTCTCTCTCTCTCTCTCTCTCTCTCTCTCTCTCTCTCTCTCTCTCTCTCTCTCTCTCTCTCTCTCTCTCTCTCTCCTTCACTCACCCTGGCTGTCTCTGTCTTTGTGTGTCTGTTTATCTGTCTGTCTGTATGCCTGTGTGTCTCTCTCCCTCTCTCTCTTTCCCCCTCTGTCTCTGTATCTGTCTCTCTCTCTCTCTCTCTCTCTCTCTCTCTCTCTCTCTCTCTCTCTCTCTCTCTCTCTCTCTCTCTCTCTCTCTCTCTCTCTCTCTCTCTCCCTCTCTTTTAGGGAGCCGATTATCAGCTTACCAGGGGCGCCAGCAGTTCTAGACTCAGATCTCCTTGTCTTAAGCTCTTTCTCTTCCTCTATTCTCTTTCTCTTTCGATGTTTCTTCATTAAACTCTCCTCTCCCTTCATTTCGCTTCTAGTCTCGTCTGGCATTTCACTTCATTTTCTGTTGCTCATTCTAATGGATTTATGTCGTTATTGAATATCCTTGAAATGTCTAATGTAAATGTTCATTCTAAAACATAGACAGAGCGAGCGTGAAGGGAGATATAGGTGATAAACTTAAATCTGTAAAATATTGGGATTTATCAATTGCTAGAAATTTTGTATATGTAAATGTATATACAGACATACGCATACACGTGTGTGTGTGTGTGTGTGTGTGTGTGTGTGTGTGTGTGTGTGTGTGTGTGTGTGTGTGTGTGTGTGTATGTTTGTATGTATGTATGTATTTAGGCATATACAGTATTTATGTATATATATACATAAACACGTGTAGCATAATATTTCTAAATTTCCCTTCGCCAGAACTGGCTCTAACCACTGGAAAATGTCGAGAGCAATGAATTGTAAATAGTTAATTGAATCAGCATACCGTTGAAAAGTATGAATTTGAAACAACTCTTACAGAAGTGTTATACATAATGCTAATAAGTACATCGCTAAAAAAAAAAAAAAAATTGTTTCCCCAATAATATTTCTCCTACTGAATGCATCGACTTTTCTAATCTATTATTTCTGATGATGATGGAAGGTAACAGTTTAATGTAACGTGGATGCACAGAGAGAAAAAAAGACGATAAAAAAAAAAAAAAAAATACAGATGAACTTTTTTTTTATGACAAACTGTTCGATGAGGAATTTTATTTTTCATTTTCTTTTTTCGAGTATCATTTATTAATTGATTCATTCATTTATCTATTCATTTATTGATATATCTATTTATTTATTTAACCATTTGTCCCTTTCCAGATTTATTGATTCATTTATTCAATTATTCATTTATCAACTTATTTATCTAACAACCAGAAATATTCGCATAAACACAACTTTGCATGCAGTGTGTGTAATGTCCTTTATTGACTTCATTGTTTGGTGCATATATCATATGCAAAAGCATATCCAAATCATATATAAATGGGTAATAATTTCCAAGATCTGCACGCACACGTGATTAACTCCTGTTTGCTTTTGGCGTTTCTGTAGCTTATATCTACAACACTTCCTGTCTACTTTAGTACAAACTACATTTCTCTCTCCCTCTCCATTCCCCCTGAACTGTCGGCCCGAATTACCTCTATATCAACCAAATTAAATCCTTAATTACATCTATATCATTCCAAATATCCCCTGGTAATTAATGCGCCTTCCCTCCTGCCACGCCCCTTCGCTCCTCGTGTTGTAGATATAATTTGTGTGTAAAGAATGGTTTTAGTTAGATTCCTGTTGTGTGGTTCTTTTACTGTGTGTTCATTGTCGTTATCATTATCAGTTTTTTTGAACTGTCATTTTTAATTGTCAGCATTAATAATCATTATCATGCTTTGATTATCATTGTGATTACCCCCATCAATCATCATCTTCACCATCATCACCCTCATCATCATCATCTCACCATCACCATTACTATCATCATCATCATCTTCATCATCATCACCATCACCATCACCATCATCATCACCATCATCATCATCACCATCACCATCACCATCACCATCACCATCATCATCATCATCATCACCATTACAATCATCACCATCATCATCATCATCACCATCACAATCATCACCATCCCCATTACTATCATCATCATCACCATCATCGTCACTATCACCACCACCATTGAACTATCATTGTAATGCCGTAAATATATTTATTCCTTTTAATATCTTTTCCTTTTAAAACACAAGCCTCTTCTCCTCGCTTCCTCCTATCTGTCAAGCTAATTATCCGTTTCCTTATATATCCTCTTTCTCCATTTCCTTTCCTCATCATCTCTTTCTTAACATACCCGTTCTTTTACCGGCCTTTCTGATTATACATTTCCTTTTACATCAGCAGATCTAGGAGGAACTAGTAATAAAAAAAACAATTAAAAAAACTTAAATATCTTTGTAAAGAGATTACGTCTGTTTTATATTATTTTGTGGTAATTACTATCGCTGTTATTGATGTCAATACTAAATCTGTTCTCAATATTTATGTAATCATAATTAAGTACATAAATATATAGCAGTGTTAGTGGTGTTTTTTATTACTATTATTTACTTTCGTTTCGTTGTCCATTACTATCATTGATACCAAAGTTATCGTTATTAATAGCATTATCATTTTTTTCCCCTGAGATATGAACAAGTATACAGCTAGAAAAAAGGAAAAGTTCTTATACTGACCAAAGCATTTCCCTTTCCATTTACCTGGGGAATTATTGGTCTTCAGAGACTTTGACATTACATCTGAACACTTTTCTATAATAACCTGTACTTCTACTTATTTATTGCCAAGATTTTCATATGTAAAATCATATCAAGATGTATGAATACGGATATGGAATTCAAGCGAAATTCATTTAGATACCGGTGGAGAATTCGTGGTATTTTCGTATAATAGTCTTATGTAAAAAAAATAGAATATATACATATATATATATATATATATATATATATACTTTTACTATAGTGTTAACTACAGATATGAGAATATGAATTTATGTGAAATATAATCCCCATTCTTATCTATACCAGAAGGAATATACTCTGCATACAACCCATAACAATGCCACACTCTGAGTACAATAAAGCAACTCAACCGCAATACCTCTCCCGTTCTCTTGATATTTTCCCCTAACGTCCAGTGTGCTGTGTAACTACCAAAGACGACTTTGGGTAACATATGGGCATGAATGAACACTTTCATCCACTGAGCTTTTGTCGTTCCTTTCTGTTCACTCAGAAGAGTTCCTCAGCTCTTGGAGAGAGAGAGAGAGAGAGAGAGAGAGAGAGAGAGAGAGAGAGAGAGAGAGAGAGAGAGAGAGAGAGAGAGAGAGAGAGAGAGAGAGAGAGGCAGAGAGAGAGAGAGGCAGAGAGATAGAGATAGAGAGAGAGAGAGAGAGAGAGAGAGAGAGAGAGAGAGAGAGAGAGAGAGAGAGAGAGAGAGAGAGAGAGAGAGAGAGAGAGAGGCAGAGACAGACAGAAAGAGAAAGAGAGAGAGCAAGAGAAGGGGAAGTCAAGGAAGGCAATCAATTCAGACATTTTTCTTTTTAAAAAGTATCCATACCCCTTTTACTGAGGAAAAGTAAAGGTGAAGATAAAAAGACAGAAAGGCATGGAAGACAGACACACACATAGAGACTGCAGCTACATCGTCTTCATATATCATTTACAATACTTTATCTTCACAAAAAAAAAGAAAATAATATGTGCAGTTTCATACATTAATTCTCTATCATGCGTTCAATATTACCTTTTACTGCCTTATTTATCAATT
>NC_061859.1:4643442-4645942 GCF_019202785.1 Penaeus chinensis
TACCCATAATAAATTCTTGTATTGGCTGCATTTTTTCGGGGAAATCTTGGGCAAGCAATGTTTTTGTTCATTTCTAAGGGAGTCGTCACAATTTCTTGCATATGATAATGTCTCAAGATTTTCCACGGAACCGAGAAAGACCAAGGCTAACAGATATTAGGAATCAGATTTTCTATCTTAATTTCTCTATACATCTTGGGCTTCTCTCGAACTGCTTATGGTATGTAGTCTAAAGTATATTAATAAAATATGTCATTGTGATTTTTAAGAATTTGTTATCCGGCATCCACACACACAGTTGTCGCCAGTGACTGATTTAGCAGAATGAAATAAGGCAACAGAGCCACATAAAGCAGAGGAACTACCTGCAGAAGAAACACCTGCGCAGAGATTCACATTTCAATCGGGATCCAGCTGGCCACTTCTGTCGGAAATACTACAATGAAGTTTTTAGAAGAAGATTAAGAAAGAAACAGGAGTAAGGCACAAATAACTGCGCGGAAGAAACATTGCCAATTTACAGAAATTCGTCTGCCATACGGAAAAGTGACAAATGACGTTGATGATGATGGTGATGGTGATGGCAATGGTGATGATGATGATAATGGTGATGATGGTGATGGTGATAATGATGCTGATGAGGGTGATGATGGCGATGATGATGACGATGATGGTGATGATGATGACGATGATTATGATGATGGTGGTAATGGTGATGATAGTGATGATGGTGATAATGAGGATGGTAATGATGATGGTGATGATGATAATGGTGATAATGATGATGGTGACGATGATGATGATGGTGATGGTGACGATGAGGGTGAGGGTGATGTTGATAATAATAATAATAATAATAATTATTATTATTATTATTATTATCATTATTACAATAATTTCCTCACAGTCTTGAATACATGTTATAAAGACTGCCAATTTCATAAATGCTGTTGTATTCCCCTAGAAATATTTGTGGCTATCCAATGGCAATAACATGTCTGTAAAGATGTCCAACTGAAGATGCTCAACAATAATTTTTTCTGCCTTGAGCCCCCTACTTATAATCTGGACTCTCAGCGTTGTTGTATCGAGTTGTTATATCAAGGGGAATCTTTTTTGGAGTGATCCGATGGAGCAGAAAAGAAAGAAGAAAACTCACACACACACATTCTCTCTCTCTCTCTCTCTCTCTCTCTCTCTCTCTCTCTCTCTCTCTCTCTCTCTCTCTCTCTCTCTCTCTCTCTCTCTCTCTCTCTCTCTCTCTCTCTCAAAACCACATAAATCAGAGTAACTACCTGCAGACGAAAAACCTGCGCAGAGCGTCATGAATTAATCGGTTTCTTGTTTGTAAATTCCGCCGGAGAAATTATAAAGAATTATAATAAAAAAATGGAATAAGACACAAATAGCTGCGCAGAATTTAAGTTACTAGGGTACCGATATTCGTCTAGTACCAGGGAAGCCGCCAGAGTGACATTGCGAGTCCCTGGTGGGATGATTTACGAAATTATATTTTTTTTAGACCATAAGGGGACGGGAGGCAAGGTAACAGAAAAAGGCAAAATGGTGAAAAGGTATTTTACATTCGATTCTGATTTGTCTACTTATAGAAAATAACCTTGTATAAGCACATGGAAGAAATGTCCATCACGATCTTACGAATATCTCGTCTCGAGTCCTTTTCATAACAGTTCGAATCCTTAGTTACAGAAACTTGGCTTGCCTTTATAATGGTTTTGCTCTCTTACTAAATTGAAAACAAAACCATATTGTTATGTACTCTTTATAATTACGGATACTAAACCTTGGCTCAGATTTGCTTGTTTCTAGTTCTAAACCGAAATTACGAAAACAGAAGAAAAAAAAATATTGGCCTGGTAAAGTTTCCCCTAAAAAATATATACATTTCTTTGAATTAGCATTCCATAGAAAATGGTTCGAATTAGGGTTAAGGTAATCTGAGACAGAGTGAAGACATGCTGGGGGGTTCGCCAGGACAACACGCTGTCCCCTTTTGTATTTGTTTTTCAAGTTTATATCATCAGTTTGTCTTTGTTTTGCCCTCCATAATGTCTCCATAATGTTATTTCTAAATCATAATCCATTATGTTTCACAGTCTATTATAAACTTATGACAGAAAGAGCTTCTCCAATTTTTATATTTCCCCGGAAAGGAGGAAGTTGATCCTGCATAACAACAGGCATACACGGCTTTTGCCCCCCCACCCCCCACACACACACACCACACACAAAATTTAATGGGTGGACTCCCATTCTCTCTCTCTCTCTCTCTCTCTCTCTCTCTCTCTCTCTCTCTCTCTCTCTCTCTCTCTCTCTCTCTCTCTCTCTCTCTCTCTCTCTCTGTTTTACGGGAATCAGGATTTTGAACGGAAACGACATAGAGATATAGAGAATCAGATATTAAAAATCTTGACTTTTCTTTACATCTCACGCTTCTCTCAAATTGCTTGTGGTATATAGTCTAAAGTATCTGTGGGAA
>NC_061859.1:4653442-4655942 GCF_019202785.1 Penaeus chinensis
GAATGTTCGGACAAATGCAGACACATGTCAAACATACATATTTATATATGCATGCAGACATAAACAGACACACACACGCACGCACACACACACACACACACACACACACACACACACACACACACACACACACACACACACACACACACACACATACACACACACATATATATGTGTATGCATATATATATTACACACATACACACAAATACACACACACACACACACACACACACACACACACACACACACACACACACACACACACACACACACACTCACACACACATTCAAAAGCATTAAGGCAAAATTGAAACACACACACGGACACTCCTCCCCACCCCACAACCAAACACACACACTTCATGCATGGATAATTCCATGAAAATAAAGTACGGACCGTCCTCCAGGATCTGCACAAATCACGTCCGGTTAGTCTATCACCGATTTGCAATTATTTTTTTCCCCCAATTACCTACAAAATTCCTCGAAGCGGAATCGGTGTAGGGGGTTGGAAGCAGAGAGAGAAAAAAATGACTTGAAGATATGCATTTAATGGTGTGAGATGGAGGGGGGGAGGGAGGGAGGAAGAGAGGGGAAGGGAGGAAAGGAAGGAGGCAGGAAGGGAGGGAGAGGAGAAAGATAGAAGGAGGGAGGGGAGGGGAGGAGTGAGAGAAAGAGAGACGACAAGTACTGTTTGGCTTGTTATTTAATATCAGTGCTTCAAATCCAATTGATTGCTTAGCTACAAATTAACCTATTAACGCGAGATATGGCCACTGTGATTTTAGTTTATTAATGTTGTCTATACATAGAGGGCTCCAGAAGTCTTTTGACAACAGGGAGTCAATTACTAGTCGTACATATTTCAACTGTTTATCATTTGTTTTGATTTTTGGAGTTTTTTTTTTCTTCTTTCTTAGTTATATCCTTAATGACATAATTAAAAGAATACCAATCATAATAATTATTATATTGATATTAAAAAAAACTTTAATAGGACATTCTAAGTGACTTTGTAAATGGTGTGAATCTATTTGAAATGGTCTATTCTCTTTAGGGAGTAGTTTGAATGGGTGTGAGTGCTCTCTGTAATGGCTGGCTGCTGTAGGTGAAATGGAGTTCTACGGGGGGAGCCAGAGAGGTTCCCCAGTTAGCCAAGGGCTGTGCAGTCCTTGTCTTACAAATGAATCCGGGATCGCGTACAACCAGATGGGTTCTCAACCCCCTCGAGGACAGATGATCCTATAGAAGGAGAATGAGGAATCTTGGGGAAGATCGCAATTTGAATCTCCCTAAGGTTCAAGACGTTGGAACTCTCCATTTCCCCCCTTGGACCAATCTAGTCGAGCTGGATAGGAAAGGGGGGGGAGATCCGAAGCAGAAATCAAGGAGAGATTTCTTCAACACGCTTCTAAGTACCAAGTACCAGATGTAATATATACAGATCGTTCGAAATCTAAAAATGGTGTGGGCTTTGCAGCAGTGAGTAAGAGGAAGACTGCAGTTGGCAGCCTTTCTTCGGAAGCCTCCATCCTTGCAGCAGTCAAAATAACTAGAGATCTTAAGAACCCTTCTATTGTAACATATTGCGACTCTCATAGTGCTTCGCAAGAAACCAAGAGCTTAAACTCATCACATCCAGTTTCATGATTGACTTGCAGTGATGTCTACACTAAGTGATGTTTCCCCTAAATATCACTTTTATATCTCTGGTTGTAGCTTAAAAAGGCTCCTAGAATAGCCTTTTTTTTCCTGGAGGGGGGGGGGGCTTGCCTCGCCTCGCAGTGCCCCTTCCAAGAAGAAGCTGAAATGACGCCCCTGTACTTGTCTCTCCCAACACTGAAAAGTGTACTGGAGAATGATTGTGTCATAGAAAGTCTAATGTTTTAAATAAAATTTATGTATCCATATTAGTTATGCAATAAGTGTATACTTTCAAAGCATAGTTATTCTTTCATTTTTATATAATATTTGTTATTTATTTTCTATCTATAAAAGACATTTTTAATGATATATCATTAAACATTATAAATAGTTTAGAATTTTAATCCCACAAGGTATTAGCCGCCTAGGACCTTAGTTGTTGACGCGGCAGACAATTTAAAATAATCAATCCTCGTGTTGCTGCTGTTCGGCTGTAGTGCTCTGGAGTTGAGTCGACCTCGGCAGTGAGGCGCTTGCTGGTGAGAGAGCGAGTACGAAGCTGTTGGACCCGGCGTTAAATGAGTCGTGCAGGTTGCAGGACGTAGCTGCAACCCTTAAGGCTGAGCATTTATGCTACAGTGAGTAGTAGATTTATCCTTGTCAATGCTGCGAATTGACACGGGCAGACACAGAAACTCTTTGGAAAATGTAAAACAAGCGAATGAAGCTTATTACCTGATTTTTATAGAAACACTTTGTTTATCTTTCCAGTGTCTGATTATTTCCATGATTCTTTAGCGTCTTTTAATGTACAGCGAAAGAAGAAAACTTCCACTTAAAACTACTTGATTAA
>NC_061859.1:4668442-4673442 GCF_019202785.1 Penaeus chinensis
TGGGGTTTTGGTGGTCAGATTTAGCACTGGGGTTCCGTCTAGGTTGGCGGTCAGACGAATTCCGCAAGGTACGGTTTGTTCGGTGTGATTATCCCGATTCTTGCTGCACGAGGACAGAGGTGGACTATTTTGCATCAAGCGTCCGTGTCTCTGCGATTTTCGACGAGACAGTTTTTGTGTGTGTCTTATAAAGGCAGTGTCGCGAGAAAATGGCTTTGGACAAACTGAGTAGGAAAAATAAGGTTGTTAATTATATATCGTGTAGAAGAGGTGGAAGGTGTTTTTCGGAGTGTAAGGGGGGAAAGAGGTTAAAAGCCAATTGATGTTTGAATTGATTATTTCAGAAACCACCTGCGTGATCTTACCCTGTCCATCGGGAAACTTCGGAGCCATGCTGACACTCATTCCTATTCAAAAGTTCGACTGCGATTATTATATTCATCCCCAGCTGTGCGACTATTCGGAGCCAACGATGATCGTTAGCGACTCTCGCGGCAGTCAATCGAAGCAAAACAGCCCCATTCAAAAACAAAGGACTAGTGCTCTAGACAATGGTTTGACGTATGACGACGTTGAGCGATAATCACACCGAGGAAAACGTACCTTATGGAGAGAGTTGATCAAGTCGAAAATCGCAGAACATTTTATTGACGAGGTCCGTTCTTGCCAAAAAGCATGCGAATTATTGGAAGAGTTAAACCGACACTGCAAAGACACGCATCACGTTGTAATATTTTTTGTAATTTCACATTTGCAAACACTTACTGTCCCAATCACAGTTCTAAAAATGAATTCTCAACTAGTTATTAAACTCTTGGTTTGTAATATTGGTTTGCATTTTCCTCTTCTTGTGTCTTCGTTGAGAAGGTAAGATAAATAAATATTACACAAACTGAAGCATACTTGCGCAAGTCAATTATATTGCTGTACTAAAACTGGTGACACACACACACACACACACACACACACACACACACACACACATATGACATTATCATCTTTAGTATGATAATCCATTGATTAATTATCAAAATTATCATATCTACAGCTAAGATCAGTAAACTACATTTTCCGTGAACTAAATATAATCCATTATGTAATCGATAAAGTCTATGTCAATCATCTCAATATATTATCAGGTAGTAGTCATGTATTATTAACCATCATTAAAATATATATGTATATATATATATGCTTTAAAATATTATCTATTTAACCGTCCGGATAAAAAAAAAAAAAAAAAAAAAAAAAAAAAATAGAATAAGGCCTGGGTTGTACCGCCGGTAGTAATAGATCGATCGATATGGCCGTTCTTTTGACTGTTTCCCTCCCCCTTGTATACAGCCAATGTATTGTTTTATCTGTTGTATACTATTATTTGATATTGCACTTTCTGCATTGCTGTATTTATTGTGTTATTTGTTTCAATTTAGTGTCCATATGCAAAAAAATAATACATTCTAAGTAAGATATATTCAAACATTCATTATTATTCTAGACACCGAAATGCTATTCGTGTTTTTTAATTTTTTTATTAAACATTCTCTGTAATGTTCTGATGATTTAGAACAGTGATTAGAAACTATGTGAATATTACACATTAGCCAAGCAGAATCTTAGCTACTTAAAAGGGGCGTGATTTCTTAGCTCAATTTCTTCAATAATATATTCTTGCAGGCGAGAAAATGGTAATTTTGATAATTTTTAATCACCATGGCAACGACTATGATGATGACCCTAATGAGAGATCATGTCACGAAGGTTTTATTTCAACTGATATGTTGAGGGCAATTAAAGAGTCATATCATCCTACCCAGAATTACATTATTAAAAGTTGTTGTGATATTATTGTAAGTAAATTTATTTTGCTCTCACCAGTATGAAAATGTTAAAATTAGGAAGTAAAGGTTATGATCTATCAGTCTGTTAATCCCATAATTCTTTCCTTCATAATGATCACAATGTCACAGGCTATTAATTCTTTTGTTATTCCATCCATCAGGTCTCATTTGCATTTAAAGACACCCCTGCCTTTGAGCTATTGAAGTCCACATGTTATATTAAGATTAGTTATATAATTATAACTTCATTAATATTCATGACCACCTGCCTTTTCTCTGATTTGTGAATGCCATTTGCTCCTTGTACTGAGTTATTTTTTTCAGTATTACAGCTATTAATAGTCGGGAGTGTAGGTCATCACTGCTCTGTATTATTATCTTTTTATATATTTTGTTTTGAAATTAAACGTGTGAATTTTCTTCCTGATCTCCACCAAGCTTTGTGTCACAGCTTTCTTCCCACAGTATTGTGTGTCATGGCCGTGGGATTTCACAAAGTCACGTTTCTTCTTCGTTTGCTTTACTTATATGTGTACACTAAAATTACTTATAGCTTGTTGTTTCTATAAATAATACATTTTGCATCACGTAAACCTCTCATAAACTTTTCATAGATTTTTTTTTTTTTTTTTTTTTTTTTTTTTTTTTTTTTTTTTTTTTTTTCAACATGCAAGGTGATCGCCCCTTTCAATAACATTCCCAAGAATAAAAACAACACAACGGGTACAAACTGAGACCGAGATTTGTAACTGACACATCATAAAAAAACTTAACCGAGACGCTTCTGTTACATCATTTACGTTGTGGAATTATTCATTCTCATTCATACCTTTTTTCTACTTTTGATAATATCAACTCTTCTCAAACTCCCATTAACTGCAATCTTCAAGGAAGTCGCTGCCTGAATAATGAGACGCTACTGTCTCTATCATGTAATCTGTAACTTCGTTGATCTTTATTATGGTAAGTTTCCCCTATTTACGAATAAATCATGACTTAATTATGCCTTTATGATAGTTACAACATACCGTAAGTCTTATTATCGTCCCTAGCATGTCAGATGGTTACGGAAAGACCCCTGATATGTAGCAATATTACTTTGTGATTTCCTTGGGGTTTTTGTTGGTGTCAGGGCGGACAGCATTCAGAACGTCTAGGAGTTTCAGCTTATTGGATATCAGACGATTCCAGGGATCGTAATATACCAGGGATATGTTGACATATGATATACTTTTTTCTTTAATAATATTGTTGTTATTGTCATCATTGTCTTTGTTATTATTATTATCATCCTCATCATCATCATCATCGTTATTATTATTATTGTCATTATCATTTTACTGTTATTACAATCATCATCATCATCATCATTATCATTATTACAGTTTTTACTAGCAAAGTGCATTACTTATCCATATCAACATAAACTAAATCTTATGTTCTAGATGTAAGTTTATTTCAATGTTGGTATTCTTATTACAAAATAAATATTCACCATGATTTTGATATTACTGGTGTGTCGTGTTCGTGTAAATATGCACTAGGGCGCACACACACACACACACACACACACACACACACACACACACACACACACACACATATATATATATATATATATATATATATATATATATATATATATATATATACACACATACAAACACACACACACACAAACAAACACACAAAATCTGAAATAAATCTGTGGAAAGTTTATGAGAGGTTTACGTGTTGCAAAATATCTCACACACACAATAGACAAACAACACACATTTATATGTTTAGCTGTATCCACATCCATCTCCTTCCGTCTGTTTCACTCTCCCTCTTTCCTTTATTTCACTTTGTTCTCTCCCATTCCTCCCTTTCGGTCCTTCCTCCACATCCATTTTCACTCGTTAAGACTCCATCTCCCCCTCTCTCTCTCTCTCTCTACTTCCTCTTCCCCTCTCCTCTTTCACTTTACAGCCTCTTCCCCTTCTCCCCCTCTCTTTCATTTCCCTTTCCCCTTTCCTATCCTCTTTCTCTTCAATCCTTCGCTAATGTATCATACTAAAGCGTCATACCTTTCATATCTACTCTCTGTTGAATCCTATCCCTTAGCATCGTGTCTATTATTATTATGATTCAACTCGCCAGGGTATTTGTTTATGGCTTTGAGCATCAACAATTTAATCCAAAATTAAGTAACTATTTAATCAGAGAGCGAAGGGAGGCTCGCATTTGATTGATAATCTACCCTATAAGCCCAACGGATTTAAATATTTACGACTAAACCCAGTATCCACTCGGCAAAAGCATTACTGGACTGTTTGTTTGTTTGTTTGTTTGTGTATTTTCTCTGGTTTTGTTGGTTGATTCATTTACTTATTTGCTAACTCGAGGTAATCCAATACCTATTTTTGTGTGTGTGTGTGTGAGTGTGCGTGTGTGTGTGTGTGTGTGTGTGTGTGTGTGTGTGTGTGTGTGTGTGTGTGTGTGTGTGTGTGTGTGTGTGTGTGTGTGTGTGTGTGTGTGTGTGTGGCTTTCATAGCAGTGTATGGTTAAGGATTGCATTTTAGAGGATTTTGGTGGCATCTGAAACTTTTAACACAACAATAATCATTCCGTATTGTTTGTTTTTGGAATCCGATATGAAGCATCTGAAATCCTCAGACGACCAGAAAAGTGGCAGTGTATGTGTGTGTGTGTGTGTGTGTGTGTGTGTGTGTGTGTGTGTGTGTGTGTGTGTGTGTGTGACACAAAGGAGCGTATGTAGGCCACAACGATTCGTCTCTATATCTTTCCCTCTAAGCATCCTCGAAATGTGTACGTATGAAAATCCCACTATTGCTTGGATTCAGCCTACCTTTGATCATTACCCTTTGAAAGAATTGAGTTTAAAGGACAGGTGACTTCAAGAAGGCTTTAACCAAACATGCTTACCTCTGATGATTAATCGTTCATCTTCATGAGTTTCCTAATTAGGGATTTAATTCGTATTATTTCGTGCAAGAAGATATTTCGGTAGTCTTAGGAAAATGTCCCAAATGATATGTGGAAAAATAGGTAAAACGATGATATATATATTTTTGCAAGCCCATTAACATTATCACTTGCTCATTTCGGAGGAATCTGAAACGAATATAACAAGTCATTACAAGTGATGAAATAAAC
>NC_061859.1:4700942-4705942 GCF_019202785.1 Penaeus chinensis
TCGGGGAGTATATTAACAAAAAGTCTAGTACATGGAGTTCCCAGGCACCTTGGAGACGGCTAGGGAGGATTTAACGTTATGGGCAGCCAGGTTGTAGAGAGAGGGCTGTGCGGTCTTTAAAGTTACATTGTCCGGGAGTGAGCGTGTTTTGTGTGTTCGTGTGTTTGTGTAGACGGGGATTGTAGGTTTGTTTGTTCGGGATGGAGGAAGTCTATGCGTGTATGTGTTTGTCCGTGTGTTTGTTTGTGGGTGGGTGTGTTGTGTGTGTGTCTGTGTTCGGGGTGGGAAGAGTTGGGATTTTTTTTTTCGCCTTTTTACTTGTCTATTAATTTGTTTGTTTAATTATCCGTTTTTTTTTCCTCCCTTCTATTTTTTACTTCTCCTATTTAATTATCAATTTTTCTAGAAATTAATGAGATCCAGAAGAAGAAATCTTTTAACCGGACGAGGAAAAGGAAATACAAAGAATGAAGAGAAAGAAAAATCAGGATAAACAGGAAAAGGAATAAATGTGAATAGAAGTACGAGAATAAATCGAGTAGATAGAATAGAGAAGAACAATAGATCGATACAGAAGAAGAGAAAAAGGGAAATCTAAATAAAAACAGGAAGACGGGTTAACAGAACAAGAAGATAAAAAGAATTGAAAATAGAATGAACCAGAGAAGCAAATAGAGAATAAATAAATAAAATAGGAGAGAAAATTAAAGTAGAAACAGGGAGAATGGTAAAAGAGAACCAGAAAAAGTAAGAAGAGAAGACGGATCAAAAAGGACAACCACAAGTAAATAAAAAGTATAATAACAAAATAACAATAAAAAAATAAAGCAAACTCAGGGTAAACAGAAACAAAAGAAAAATATGAAAACAGAAACAAGAAGAACAAAACAGATCCAGAGGAAAGAATAAAACGTAAACCAAAACTAAAGAGAAGAGTAAACCAGAATAAAGAAAGCAGTGAATCAGAACCACTGAAAATAGTAAACCAGAACCAAGAAGACGAGAAATTAGAGCAAGAAAAAGGAGTAAACCAGAATAAAGAAAAGAGTAAACCAGAACCGGGAAAACGAATAAACCAGAATCAGAGAAAACGAGTAAACATAACCAGAAACAAATAGAACCAGAGAAAACGAGTAAAACAGAACCACAGAAAACGAGTAAACCAGAACCACAGAAAACGAGTAAACCAGAACCACAGACAACGAGTAAACCAGAAACAGAGAAAACGAGTAAACCAGAACCAGAGAAAACGATTAGACCAGAACCAGAGAAAACAAGTAAACCAGAACAAGAGAAAACGAGTAAACCAGAACCAGAGAAAACGAGTAAACAAGAATCAGAGAAAACGAGTAAACCAGAACCAGAGAAAACGAGTAAACCAGAACCACAGAAAACGAGTTAACCACAACCAGAAAAACGAGTAAACCAGAACCAGAGAAAACGAGTAAACCAGAACCAGAGAAAACGAGTAAACCAGAACCAGAGAAAGCGTGTAAACCAGAACCAGAGAAAACAAGTAAACCAGAAACAGGGAAAACGAGTAAACCAGAACCAGAGAGAAAACGAGTAAACCAGAAACAGGGAAAACGAGTAAACCAGAACCAGAGAAAACGAGTAAACCAGAACCACAGAAAACGAGTAAACCAGAACCAAAGAAAACGAGTAAACCAGAACCAGGGAAAACGAGTAAAGCAAAACCAGGGAAAACAAGTAAACCAGAACCAGAGAAAACGGGTAAACCAGAATCAGAGAGAAAACGAGTAAACCAGGAAAAACGATTAAACCAGAACCAAAGAAAACGAGTAAAGCAGAACCAGAGAAAACGAGTAAACCAGAAACAGGGAAAACGAGTAAACCAGAACCAGAGAAAACGAGCAAACCAGAACTAGGGAATCGAGTAAACCAGAAGCAGAGAGAAAACGAGTAAACCAACAACAGGAAAAAACGAGTAAACCAGAACCAGGGAATCGAGTAAACCAGAACCAGAGAGAAAACGAGTAAACCAGAAACAGGGAAAACGAGTAAACCAGAACCAAAGAAAACGAGTAAACCAGAAACAGAGAAAACGAGTAAACCAGAACCAGAGAAATCGAGTAAACCAGAACCAGAGACAACGAGTAAACCAGAACCAGGGAAAACGAGCAAACCAGAAAAACGAGTAAACCAGAACCAGAGAAACCGAGTAAACCAGAACCAGAAAAAACGAGTAAACCAGAACCTGAGAAAACGAGTAAACAAGAAACAGGTAAAACGAGTAAACCAGAACCAGAGAAAACGAGAAAACCAGAACCACAGACAACGAGTAAACCAGAACCTGAGAAAACGAGTAAACCAGAACCAGAGAAAACGAGTAAATCAGAACCATAGAAAACGAGTAAACCAGAACCACAGAAAGCATGTAAACCAGAACCAGAGAAAACAAGTAAACCAGAACCAAAAAAACGAGTAAACCAGAAACGAAGAAACGAGAAACAGAGAAAACAAGTAAACCAGAACCAGAGAGAAAACGAGTAAACCAGGAAAAACGATTAAACCAGAACCAGAGAAAACGAGTAAACCAGAACCAGAGAAAATGAGTAAACTAGAAACAGGGAAAACGAGTAAACCAGAACCAGGGAAACGAGTAAACCAGAACCAGAGAAAACAAGTAAACCAGAACAAGAGAAAACGAGTAAACCAGAACCAGAGAAAACGAGTAAACAAGAATCAGAGAAAACGAGTAAACCAGAACCAGAGAAAACGAGTAAACCAGAACCACAGAAAACGAGTATACCACAACCAGAGAAAACGAGTAAACCAAAACCAGAGAAATCGAGTAAACCAGAACCAGAGACAACGAGTAAACCAGAACCAGGGAAAACGAGCAAACCAGAAAAACGAGTAAACCAGAACCAGAGAAAGCGAGTAAACCAGAACCAGAAAAAACGAGTAAACCAGAACCTGAGAAAACGAGTAAACAAGAAACAGGTAAAACGAGTAAACCAGAACCAGAGAAAACGAGAAAACCAGAACCACAGACAACGAGTAAACCAGAACCTGAGAAAACGAGTAAACCAGAACCAGAGAAAACGAGTAAATCAGAACCATAGAAAACGAGTAAACCAGAACCACAGAAAGCATGTAAACCAGAACCAGAGAAAACAAGTAAACCAGAACCAAAAAAACGAGTAAACCAGAAACGAAGAAATGGAACCAGAGAAAACGAGTAAACCAAAACCAAAGAAAACGAGTAAACCAGAACCAGAGAGAAAACGAGTAAACCAGAACCAAAGAAAACGAGTAAACCAGAACCAGATAAATCGAGTAAACCAGAATCAGAGAGAAAACGAGTAAACCAGGACCAGAGAGAAAACGAGTAAACCAGAACCAAAGAAAATGCGTAATCCAGAAGCAGAGAAAACGAGTAAACCAGAAACAGGGAAAACGAGTAAACCAGAACCAAATAAAACGAGTAAACCAGAACCAGAAAAAACGAGTAAATTAGAACCAAAGAAAACGAGTAAACCAGAACCAGAGAAAAAAGTAAACTAGAACCAGAGAAAACAAGTAAACCAGAACCAGAGAAAACGAGTAAACCAGAAACAGGGAAAACGAGTAAACCAGAACCAGAGAAAACGAGTAAACCAGAACCAGAGAAAACGAGTAAAGAAGAACCACATAAAACGAGTAAAGCAGAACCAGACAAAACGAGTAAACCAGAACCCGAGAAAACGAGTAAACCAGAACCAGAGAAAACGAGCAAACCAGAACCAAAGAAAACGAGTAAACCAGAAACAGCGAAAACGAGTAGACCAGAACCAAAGAAAACGAGTAAACCAGAACCAGAGAAAACGAGTAAATTAGAACCAAAGAAAACGAGTAAACCAGAACCAGAGAAAAAAAAGTAAACTAGAACCAAAGAAAACGAGTAAACCAGAACCAGAGAAAACGAGTAAATTAGAACCAAAGAAAACGAGTAAACCAGAACCAGAGAAAAAACGTAAACTAGAACCAGAGAAAACGAGCAAATCAGAACCAGAGAAAACGAGTAAACCAGAAACAGGGAAAAAGAGTAAACCAGAACCAGAAAAAACGAGTAAACCAGAACCAGAGAAAACGAGTAAACCAGAACCACAGAAAACGACTAAACCAGAATCAAAGAAAACGAGTAAACCAGAACCACAAAAAACGAGTAAACCAGAACCAGAGAAAACGAGTAAACTAGAACCAGAGAAAACGAGTAAACCAGAACCAGAGAAAACGAGTAAACCAGAACCAGCGAAACCGAGTAAACCAGAACCAGAGAAAACGAGTAAACCAGAATCAGAGAAAACGAGTAAACCAGAACCAGAGAAAACGAGTAAACCAGAACCATGGAAAACGAGCATACCAGAGAAAACGAGTAAACCAGAACCAGAGAAAACGAGTAAACCAGAACCCGAGAAAACGAGTAAACCAGAACCAGAGAAAACCAGTAAACCAGAACCACAGACAACGAGTAAACCAGAACCAGAGAAAATAAGTAAACCAGAACCAGAGAAAACGAGTAAACCAGAACCAGAGAAAACGAGCAAACCAGAACCAGAGAAAACGAGTAAACCAGAAACAGGGAAAACGAGTAAACCAGAACCAAAGAAAACGAGTAAACCAGAACCAGAGAAAACTAGTAAATTAGAACCGGAGAAAATGAGTAAACCAGAACCAGAGAAAAAAAAGTAAACTAGAACCAAAGAAAACGAGTAAACAAGAACCAGAGAAAACGAGTAAACCAGAACCAGAGAAAACGAGTAAACCAGAACCACAGAAAACGAGTAAACAAGAACTAGAGAAAACGAGTAAACCATAACCACAGAAAACGAGTAAACCAGAACCAAAGAAATCGAGTAAACCAGAATCAGAGAAAACGAGTAAACCAGAACCAAAGAAAACAAGTAAACCAGAATCAGAGAAAACGAGTAAACCAGAATCAAAGAAAACGAGTAAACCAAAACCAGAGAAAACGAGTAAACCAGAAACAGGGA
>NC_061859.1:4725942-4733442 GCF_019202785.1 Penaeus chinensis
ACCTCCACTCCCACTTTACCCCCACCACTCCCCCAATCTACCCCAACCACCCCTCCCCCCAATCTACCCCCACCACCCTTCCCCCAATCGACCCCCACCACCCTTCCCCCCCAATCGACCCCCACCACCCCTCCCCCCAATCTACCCCCACCATCCCTCCCCCCAATCGACTCCCACCACCCCTCCCCCCAATCTACCCCCACCATCCCTCCCCCCAATCGACCCCCACCACCCCCCCCCCCAATCGACCCCTACCACCCCTCCCCCCAATCGACCCCCACCACCCCTCCCCCCAATCGACCCCCACCTCCCCTCTCCCCAGTCGGCCCCCACCACCCCTCCCCCCAATCGACCCGCGCCACCCCTCCCCCCAATCGACCCCCGCCACCCCTCCCCCCAATCGACCCCCACCACCCCTCCCCCCAATCGACCCACCACCCTTCCCCCAATCGACCCCACCACCCTTCCCCCCAATCGATCCCCACCACCCCTCCCCCCAATCGACCCCCACCACCCCTCCCCCCAATCGAACCCCACCACCCCTCCCCCCACTCGACCCCCCACCACCCCTCCCCCAATCGACCCCCACCACCCCTCCCCCCCAATCGACCCCAACCACCCCTCCCCCCATTCGACCCCCGCCACCCCTCCCCCCAATCTACCCCCACCACCCCTCCCCCCAATCGACCCCCACCACCCCTCCCCCAATCGACCTCCACCACCCTTCCCCCCCCCAATCGACCCCCACCTCCCCTCCCCCCAATCGACCCCCGTCACTCCTTCCCCACTCGACCCCCGCCACCCCTCCCCCCAATCGACCCTCACCACCCCTCCCCCCAATCGACCTCCATCACCCCTCCCCCCACTCGACCCCCACCACCCTTCCCCCCACTCGACCCCCACCACCCCTCCCCCCAATCGACCCCCACCACCCCTCCCCCCAATCGACCCCCTCCTCCCCTCCCCCCAATCTGCCCCCCACCTCCCCTCCCCCCAATCGACCCCCACCACCCCTTCCCCCCCAATCGAGCCCCACCACCCCTCCCCCCAATCGACCCCCACCTCCCCTCCCCCCAGCGCACACCTTGATGTTGATGGTTACGAAGGAGGCAGTGGCATGACCTCAGAACCAATAGTCATGGAAGGAGGAAAGCGCCCCGGCCAATGAAGATGGAAAAGGCGACCCTCAATAAAGATTATGAAGACAGAGGAGAGACTCAGGTCGAAGGTCATTAAAGAGGTAAAAGGTCAGGGAAGTGGAAAGAATTGTGGGGAGACATAGGCAGGTGGGTGTCGTATTTTACTCACTTCGTATCGTATTACACACACACACACACACACACACACACACACACTCACACATATATATAGATATATAGATAGATAGATGGATAGATATATAGATAGATAGATAATACGATAAGAAATAAGTAAAATACGATACCCAACTGCCTATGTTTCCCAATATATATGCATATATAAATATATATATATATATATATATATATATATATATATATGTGTGTGTGTGTGTGTGTGTGTGTGTGTGTGTGTGTGTGTGTGTGTGTGTGTGTATACATACATATACACACATATAAACACATATATATATATATATATATACAAATATATATATATATATACATATATAAATATATATGTATTTATATATTTATATATTGAATCAAAATAATTGTTAAACCACAAAGTATAAAGTTCTTGACGGATGTTATAACGCAACCCAAACTTCTGGAGAAAGGAAGGTACATTATCGATGTACAAAAGTCTCTAACAAAGCCTCAAGGGGTGACTATAATACAACAATAATGCCTAAAACTTCGGCAAAATTGAATCATGAAGTCTGATACGAACAAGAAAACATCCTGAATTTAATCTCCTTAAGCTTATTATCTTCTAATTTCATTTACTTCTCTTCTGCTTTTTACCATTCCGAGAGACCAGGAAATTAGTCGAACCTTGGATTTCCATCATTCATAATTAATCCCCGTAGAAGTCTTATGCAGCCGGTGATCTTAATGATCTGAAAGCCCGCGGTAACTTTAACATAAGAAACTTATCTCCCCGAGTTTCTCTTTTGATAAGAACGCATAAATGAATATTCATATGCATATAACTGTTCTTACACGTGTGGTGTATGTGTGTCTTCCTACAATTCTGTTCTCTGACCACATGTGATGGATTAACAAATGGTTTTCTAATTGATACATTAATCAATAAATTGATATATTGTAATAAGCAAAAGAAGAACAGGAAAATACACGAATGCCGAAGATACTTTGTTATTCAACAATGAAGCGAAAATACTTTCTTATAAAACATAAGTTTTCTGAAATATTCCTTAAAATGAGGTAAAATTTCAACACGTGCATAAATGAATAAACAGTAAAGAAGCAATTAAGCGTTGTTGCCTTCTGTCTGTTCGTGTGTCTTCTTGTTCTTCTCTTCTTTGCTTTATTTACGTCCGTTTTAGCACGCTGTGGTGGAGTCAGCTGCATGAATCCTCCTTTTCCAGGAATTTTTATTTATTCAAGTTCTGTCATGACCAATTTCCTCTTTATATTCCTTTTTCCCCCCTGTTTTCTGTTTACCAACATTTATTTCTATTTTCGATTTATCCCCTGTCTTTTATTCTATGTTTCGTTTTCTCCTTTTTACCACATATATATTTTTTTTCTTTTAATTTAGGGATTCCCACCTTCCTCCCTTTCTCTCTCTCTCTCTCTCATCTCTCTCTATCTCTCTCTCTCTCTCTCTCTCTCTCTCTCTCTCTTCTCTCTCTCTCTCTCTCTCTCTCTCTCTCTCTCTCTCTCTCTCTCTCTCTCTCTCTCTCATTTATTCGGTCCTTCCTCTTTAACTTTTCCATTTCTAACTTTTTAATTCTTTCTATCCTCCTTCGACACACAACATAGCTCAAGGGTTTTCGAAATCTGACTTATTTTCTTTAAATGTTAGCCACTTCCTTGATCACTCTGAACTTCACCCCCCACCCCCACCCCCCACCCTTCTCTTCCGTAGGCCTACAGCAATACCACGATTTTTCCTTATTCATCCTCATTCCACCTTTCTCCAATTTTGCCTACCATTCCAGGTATTTGGTTTGCAACTGCTTTTCACTTGCACCCATAACCACCACATCATCTGTAAATAACAATGGTTCTCCACTTTCCCCTTTGTTCTCTACTATCCTTCACAATGGCACAACAGAAATAAAATAATTTGCTAATCCATGGTAGGGGATATTGTTTACGGACAAAGCTTTTGTGTTCTTTTGTGCTTGATCTGTTAAGGGCCTACCCTTTTCTCCGGAAAACCTCTATTATGTAGATACCAGTGTAAAACAACCTCGCGTGGGACCGTATCGAAAATACGTCACCAGTTCCTCTTGATTCCTGCCATTAGTGTTTATTTAGTTTGTCTTTTTTATACGGCATTAACTGTCTTTTTACTTGTGAATCATGGCAGTTCTTTGTATATCTTAATCTGTAGTAATCCTCTCGTACAGTTTTAGAAAAAGGGTTATTAGCTTAATACCTTGAAAGTAAGGACAACAATTTTTTAATGACTTACTACCTTCACGATTAACAAAAGCCTTTGGTATCGTTTTTATCAACTAATCCTTCTTTTTATATCCTTAATCCTAATCTTAATTATACGATTAATTTCCACATTAAACAGTACCCTAACAATATAAACTTTCCACGTCCTATCTTTTTATCCTACACACTTTATCTTCTTTCTCTGCAATTGCATTCTGACCCTTTTAACGCAATCTTGCGCTCGTATTTTGCTTAATTATTTTTTGCAACATCAATATCCACTGCCTTCTTCAGCTCTGGCGATCTGTATTTAAGCGTCTCCTTTAGGCGTATCCAGATTATTATTCTGCTCAGTCTTAACTATAAGTATAACTATCTCAATAAATCCATCAATTTATCTATATATCTATGTATTGATTTATATTTGTGTGTGTGTGTGTGTGTGTGTGTGTGTGTGTGTGTGTGTGTGTGTGTGTGTGTGTGTGTGTGTGTGTGTGTGTGTGTGTGTAGGTGTAGATGTGTATGCAAGTATATGTATGAATATATCATCTGCATCGTTTGTTTCTATTTTAGTCCTAAATTTTGATGACTTATAGTACAATACACCATGAAGCTCAGTCTTCCATTCCACTTGTTGTTATTACTTTTCCGTTGCCTTTTGTTATAGTATATCCACCCGCCTTTTGCAACTCCTGTCAAAATCTTTTTCGGGAACGTCTATTTTCGTTTCCCTGGTTGCAGATTACCTTGCATTTCCAAGCTGCGTCACTTCTCTCCTATTCCCATCTTTATTCTTTCCTTTTGGGTTCAAGGTCTTTGTTTTCTCTATTCTGCTTTTAAGTTTCGGTTTGGATTGTTGCCTTAGTCTGGGATCATACGTAATATACGTTGTTGAGAAATTCTTGTTTCGTCTGGAAATACTTTGCAATGAGACCTGCTTATTTACATATAGCTTTCATTAACACATAAACCAGTGTCAGCTTCGTTTCCATCAAGGATTTTTACTTCTTTGGAAAATAGGTATTCAAAATGGCTTTCATGAATGCTTCTGCTAGTTATGAAGTTCACTCTTCCGGGTGCCATGATAATTTTCTCAAAACAGGTATCTTAGTCATCGCTACCATCATTCTTTTCCTCCTCATGCTATAATTGGTATTTTCTCCACCAAGCAATCCGCTTGGACAACTAATTCATGTTTTGTGATTATTAAATGATTTTCAAATATTAAAATGTCAGTTTCAGAACAGACAACCTTCGGGGTTTATAAAGTTATGACGCGTTTCATTCCAGAAGAGGATGGTTGCCATAAGCCTTTCATTAATTTTGATTATTGAGGTGTGTGTGTGTGTGTGTGTGTGTGTGTGTGTGTGTGTGTGTGTGTGTGTGTGTGTGTGTGTGTGTGTGTGTGTGCGCGTATACACATACACACATAAATATGATTCAAATATCCCAACACTATTATTATTATATATATATATATTTTTTTTTTTTTTGTGAGAAACCCAAACCAGAATCCAACACAAGACTGAAGCTCTAATACTTTAATAAAATCCAGGCCATTACCAGGGAAACATTCATAAGAATGATCATCCGGAATGAAGAGAAACGGTAAGAAAAAAAAATCTAGCTTTGTACGCCTTTCTTATTACTTCGTAAATTGTTGTCCATGCCCGACGTATATACAGTCAGCCTTATTTCCTCGTTTCCTCCAACATTACGTGATACGTGGAATAAGAACAAATGATAACATACGTTTCACTAGGTGTTACAGAGGATCATTCTCTAAAAGTATCGTTCTCTGAATGTATCGTTCAGTAATGCTATCACTTCCTTCAAAAAATATTTTTTTAAATATATCACAGGTTGTGTATATGTGTGTATATATATATATATATATATATATATATATATATATATATAAATATATATATATAAATATATTTTTTTATTTATTTTTTGTTTTTTTGTATATGTGTGTATCTATATGTACGAAGCAGATTAAAGAAAACATATAACAAGGTCAACGAAGTCGCTTTAATTTCTATCTATTTTTTCTATCTATCTATATCTATAATGTCTCTATCTATCTATTTATCTATCTATCTATCTATCTAGATAGATAGATAAATAGATAGTGATCCCCAGAGAGAACGCTATCTATCTATCTATCTGTCTATCTATATGTCTAGCGGCAGCTGAAACGAAAGCGTTACTGGTAGCAAAAAGCGGCCCAGAAAAGACATTTTTTATAGCAACACTTCAGTCTATAGAAGCCATTAGGATTATTGTTCGAATTCTTCCTGTCAAAAATATTCTGCTTGGGATTTTTTTTTTTTTTTCACTTGTCACTGCCAAAGATAGATGTTGGTGTGAGATTAATCATGACACCATCAAATCACTTTCTTCTGGTTGATCCTATGTTACAGCCAAGGAAGAGATCCCACAACTTTGAAATATGTTAAGACATTTTATAATATCCCGAGCACGGTCTAGCATTGCAGAAAAAAAAAAAAAAAAAAAAAAAAACATCAGTGTTTCGTCGTAAGGTTTAAATCGCTTTCGTCAAAATATGCAAATAATTCTTCCTTTTCTTGAAGACATTGGCTGTTCATATCAGTATTTTCTGTGGTTAACTTCAAGAAATAAAACGATGATTATGCATTTCTATATTTATAAAACTATATAAAGTCCTTACATCTCCCAAGCGTAGAATGTTACGTTCTTCAACTATGTATGTCCTCGGTGTCTGAAACTCTGTAAACTATCTCTGGATCTTGTTTAGGCAGCTTCATTAACTATGTAATTGTCTTTGGATCGATGCTTAATTATAACTTAGGTATAGGAGATCATATTGATTACTTTTTCGTTTGTCTTCTCATGAAAGGATTTAGCGAATGAAAATCTTATTAAGAATTGATTCCCTCTCAAGTTATTGCACTCTCTCGTCTGACATTTATGAAGGCTAAAGACGAAATCATTTAAATTATTATTATTTAGATTATTATTATTTAAAATGTCTATGTTACTAATAGCAAGTCTTCTTATGTGAGTAAAATCTAGTCCACATTCCTCGTCGATTACGCATGATAATTCAGTTATTTTATTCAGTGTAACCTGTACTGCAGTTCATTACCGATAAAATATAACTTGCATATGTGCAGCATCCACGTGTTGGGTTTATTATGCAAAAACATTGATTCAGTCAGACTGAAAATAAAACAAATGGCGAAGATAGATATGAGTTTATATTTTTGAACTAATTAAGTATATTTACCTATACTGGAGAGATTTATAACTACTTAAAGAAGAATATCACTCATGAAAAATAGAGGTGTATTTCACGGGAAGAGCCCCCTTCTAATTCCAGAATATCATACATATTTAAAGACAATCTCTAGCCACGTGCCGGGTCCTTCACCCCTCGTCTAGTCTAAGAAAACATGGCTGTCCATATATAATCAGATCCATATTTTATGATACGCTAGGGCTTCCCCTGATTATCTGATATACTGAACCATTAAGATAATAAAGACATCATCTACGTCTCAGCCAACGTGTTGATGAACAGAGAACGTGGCTATATTTTAGTGGCGACATAAATCAAGGGGGGGGGAATAATGAATACGCGCGTCACTCTCCCCAGGCACCATGATGACTGGGTTGTGTGTCAGTTTGGCATTCTCCTGAGCATGAAATCGATTCGTCTCCAGGGGAACCGCTCGGCCTACATCTGCCTTCGCTTCAGAACTGTCATTCTTTGTTCATGGAGTGCAATTAGAACCTTCTGTGAATTCAGTGTTGTCTTTATGATGCGCTGCAGCTCTTCAAGTGAAAGCGACGAGATATTTGCCTTAATACTGAATGTTAATAACATACATTTGTCTGTCTGTCTTTTTATCTATATGGTGACATATATGCGTGTTAAGTATATATATATATATAT
>NC_061859.1:4745942-4748442 GCF_019202785.1 Penaeus chinensis
AGTCAAGGTGATAATGGTAGAGTTAGAGAACTGAAGAATAAAATATAGGTGAAGTTGCTGTGCTTAATCCTCATTTGATTCGCTTGTGCACTTCATGATTAGTCTATCTGTATATCTATTCATGCGCTTCTCTACATTTATTTACAAATTTTATGTGGTCTTTATCCCTTTATAACTCTGCATATCTATTAATCTTTTATCTAACAAATTCTGATATTGCAATTCGTTTGAAAGCTTTAGCCGATAAACGGTCTCTTGTCCATAACTGACAGCCATATATAACCACTAAGTGCTTTGACACCCAGACAATTGCACAACACATGTATAAGTCATGGTACAGATAAAACGCCCCCTTTTCTCATGAAAATTGTATCGATATTGGACTAAGGGATTTTGGAATTTGTGAATGGAAGAATATATCATGTTTGCTCTGTATTTTCCGATATGTGCATGTGCATATGTGCATGCCTATATAAACAGGCACGTGTGTGCATTCACGAAAATGAAATTTAGAGCAAGTGTGGTCCTCCGAGTGTGTGTGTATGTGTGTGCGTGAGAGAGAGAGAGAGAGAGAGAGAAAGGGAGAGAGAGAGAGAGAGAGAGAGAGAGAGAGAGAGAGAGAGAGAGAGAGAACAACTGTATTGCCAGCCACACCACGTAAACTCAGAGGAAGAATGCAGGAAATATATATATTCCATGGTTACAGGCAACATTCTAGCAATATTCTCTTTTGTTTTTCCTTTTTTAACGTATGCATTTTATTCTCCAGTACAGTACAAATGCTTTACAAGTATGAAGAATATTCAATTGACCGATGGGGAAAAGAGAGAGAGAGAGAGAGAGAGAGAGAGAGAGAGAGAAAGAGAGAGAGAGAGAGAGAGAGAGAGAGAGAGAGAGAGAGAGAGAGAGAGAGCGAGAGAGAGAGAGAGTATGAGAGGCAGACAGACAGACAGACAGACGGAGAAAAAAGAGAGAGAGAATAAGATAAAAAGAGAGAACGAGAAAGAAAGAAACACACGGACAGACAGACAAACACACAAACATACAAACAAACAGACAAACGGAAAAACGGAAGCAAACTGACACGCAGAGAGGAAAAAAATCCCCACGCAATGTCCACAGCAAGCAGGTCCTCCAAGCTTTTGTCCTCGTGCTTGCTAAAACAACCCGGAGATAGACTCCTTCCTCTCGACTGCATTCTGCGTTTCTTCCCTGCCGCGCGGATCTGGAAAGAGAATAGAGGCGGTGAGGCCGTGGATTGGGTTTCGTTACGATTGGATGAATCCGAGTGAAAATATGAAATGAAAATGCCACATGTAGTGATGATAATGATAATAATGATGAGGATGATGATGAGGATGATAATGATGAGGATGATGATGAGGATAATGATAATAATGATATGATAATGATGATAATGGTAATAACGGTAATAATGATGATAATAATGATTATAATTATGATAATGGTGATTATAATGATAACAGTAAATTATATTCTGGATAATATGGATGAATTCGAGTGAAAATATGAAATGAATATGCCACATGCATTAATGATAATGATAATAAAATTGAAGATGATGATGATGATAATAATAACGATGATAATACAATGATAATAACAGTAATAATTATAGTGATAATTATAATGATAGCAACAGTAAATAATAAAAATTTACAAATAAATAAAAACTTAAATAAAATAAAAGACTTTGACTGACTTCCATTTCAAAATTAAGCTCACTTTTACTATCTGATACGCCTGTCCTTCATTTCTGGTTTAATTACTTGAGATGTTCTTCAGATTAACACGTGTCAGACAAGCGGTAGATGTTACCCACGATTCTGTTTGTTCCCCTTCTTCCACCTATTTCACCTCCCCATTACAGATACTCTTTCTCTTTATCTCCTAAAATGTTTAGCCCAATTACTCTTTTATCAACTACTTCTCCTAACTATTCATTTCGAGGTATATGTAAACTTCAGTCTTCCCTTTATCCCGTTTTATCTTTATTTTTGCTTGGTTTTCATTTTATTCGATTTTTGTTCTATTCACTTCTTTCGACACGTTTTTGTTGTTGTTGTTTGTTGTTTCTGGCAATAGGAATATTGTTGTAATGCGTCAGTTCACTGAGGCAATTTCACCCAATCATTTCTTTTCTGATGTTTCAATTCATCGAGGCAATTTTATCCAAACATTTCTCATTTTTATGCATCAATTAATCGAGGCAATTTTAACCAACCATTTCCGATGCAAATTAATCGAGGCAGTGTCCCCCAGTTATCTATTTCAAATGTATTACTTCAACGAGGCAATTTTACCTAGTCATTTCTTTTCATTTTTTTGTCAGGAGCTTCAGGTAAGTCCACCCAAACATTGATTTTGGATGTATCACTTAACAACATTCTAATCCTACCAGGTATTTGCCGCTAATGGACTTTTGATAACTCTTAATAATCAACGAATTATCACACAGTCAAGGTAGTTTCCTTCACTC
>NC_061859.1:4753442-4758442 GCF_019202785.1 Penaeus chinensis
GCTGTCCAAAATTCTTTTGATTTTGCTAAACATGTATCTACAATTAGCTTTGAAACTCTGTTATTATGGTCAATTTTGATGTACAGTCATTATTTACAAACATACCCTTGAAAGAAACAATTGATATTTGTATAAATAGGTTATTTAAGAATACTGTGTATAACTTCACAAAAGACCAATTTATGAAACTGCTAAAATCATCTGTGGAAGATTCTGTTTTTATGTTTAACAAAAATTATACTCTCAAACCGATGGAGTAGCAATAGGAAGACGCTAGGCCCTACTCTCGCAAATGCTTCTTTTATGTTATCACGAGAGTAATTAGATAGCAGACTGTCCATCTCATTTTAAACCGCTATTGTATAAAATATATGATGACATATTTCTATTGTTCAAAGATGTCTCACATGTAAACATATTTTTAGACTATGTTAACTCTAAACATCAAAACATACATTTTACTTCTGAAGTCGAAGTCAACAACTCTTTTCTGGATATTGGACTTGATCATGATCAGCCTTTAAAACCTGTGTGTACTTTCACTGGTCTTGGTTTAAATTATTTATCCTTCTTACCTTTGATGTTTAAAGTTAATGTAGTCAGAACCGAGAAATTCAGTTCTTAGAAAACAGATAAGATTATTATTAACAGATGAGACTATTATTAAATAAGATGCTTTGCCCAGAACCAATGTATTACAATGTACCTCGGGATATCCGATACCTTAAATTACCATGCTATGGACATACTAGCTTTGTCTTACGAAAAGAACTACAGAAACTACTTAGTTACCCATTTCCCACAAATTAGTTTCAGAATGATCTTCGCTAATTCCAGAACTATTCGTTCGTTTTTTTCCGACAAAAGACTCTGTCCCAAAACATCTATGCTCAAACGTAGTGTACTCATACAAATATTCTAGCTGTAACGCTAGATATAGAGGTTCAACAACAAGGAATCTAATGATGAGATATTGTGAGCATAAAAGGGTCTTTTATCGGACATTACGTCCACTATCCTCTCCAACTTACTCATTAATTCGAGATCACTCTCTTAAAACAAACCATGTTAGAAAACTAGATGCTTTCACAGTAATGAGAAAAGCAAAGGATGTAAATGATTTAAGAATCTTAGAATGATTACTGATTAAAGAAATAAAACCAAACATAAACAACAACGAAAGCGCAGCTACTCTCTATACTTTGAAATAATTTGCACACGTCACCCCCCCCCCCTCCCTCCCCCACTCCCTCACGCACCCACAACGGACATCCAGGAATTCAAATTACCGTAAACTGTCGTCACGTAAACATGACACAGTCACATACTCCACATTCCACCTAAGGAGAATAATCGTGAGCAAACCATCTTATTTTGTCTGTGTTTAGTATTTTCCCCCTAGTTTTAGTCTTACAATTTTGTGTTACCATTGTATCTTGCTTCTTAGATTGCATACATACATACATACATACATATATATATATATATATATATATATATAATATATATACATATATATATGCACGCACATACACGCACACACACACATATATATGTATGTATGTATACATACATACATACCTATGTATGTATACATACATAGGTCGCCAACAAACTGGTGCCCATCAGGGTCCGCACTGACCGCTACCACCGGAGCCCAATACCCACTCTAGTCCGACTCATCAACGAGCACTAGTCCACAATTACTAGTCCAGCTCCTAGCACACCTAGATTTGCACTTGTCTTTTGTTATTTTGGTTATTTTGTTGTTATAGATTGTTAGTTTACTTTGTTGTTTGCTGTTTGTCTCTTTATCTGTATTTCTATGTATATTTTCAGCCTCTGGCTTCATGAGAATTAATAAACCGATTATTATCATCATCATTATTATTACTATTATTATTTTTATTATTATTATTATTATTATTATTATTATTATTATTATTATTATTATTAGCATTACACACATATAAATAAATATATACATAATATCTATCTGTTTGTCTATCTATTTATCTATATATATGATATGCATATCTGTCTATCTATCTATTTATCTCTATATTTTATATTATACATGTCTATCTATCTACATATCTATCTATCTATCTATATATTTATCGATCTATCTACCTATACAGGCCATACACACACACACATATATATAATTTATATATATATATATATATATATATATATATAACATATGTATAATATATGTATATATATATATATAACATGTATAATATATATATATATATATATATATATATATATATATATGCATATGTATGTATATATACGTATATATACATATATAAATATACACAGTAGCATGTATATATATATATATATGTATATATATACATATACATATATACATATACACAGTAGCATGTATATATATATATATATATATATATATATATGTATATATATATATATATATATATATATATATATATATATATATATATATAAGGTGTATATATCCTGGGCAAAACGTTAAACTGCATCCTATCATGACAATGCCTAGCTCTGGGTTCTACACTATACATCCGCAAAATACTAATCACTAGTTTTTTTTTCTTTCGGCTTCTCCCTTCAGGGGCCGCCACAACAGAATGATCCGCATCAAAGTATCAAAGCTTGATTTTACAAACGGATGCCCTTCCTGCCGCCTATCCTCCCCATTCATCCAGGCTTGGGACAGCTACGGGTCATTCAACTAGCTTGTGGACTCCCATGTCTGTAGGCAATCGAGGTGAAGTTCTTTGCCCAGGGGAACAACGCGCCGGCCGGTTACTTTTGGACTCGGATTGTTATGACAATTCGGCCACCGCTGCCTCTATTTAAATGCTAGTCATTAGTATTTAAGCTAAATGTATATATCCGTGCATACATTAAATCTTAATTTAGTGCAACTCCATAAACGGCAAAGGTTTTCTTCCTCGTTAGAAGGTACTGTGAACAAAAAAGGAATTCTTGTGAGTGTGTGTATACATACACACATGCATACATATATATATATGTGTGTGTGTGTGTGTGTGTGTGTTTGCTTACGTACATACACACATAAATATATATATATATATATATATATATATATGTGTGTGTGTGTGTGGGTGAGGGTGTGTGTGTGTGTGCATGCATTCACACATACATACATATATAAATGTATGTGTGTGTGTGTACGTAAATACATACATACGTATATATATACATATATATACACATATATATGTGTGTGTGTGTGTGTGTGTGTGTGCGTGCACATTCGTACATAAATATCCTTTTAGGAGGGAGAAGGCTCTGCCTCTTCTGGGCTCCACTCTTACGGAAATGCGTCGCTCGGGCTCATGTTTCAGCCGGGTTAGGAGTTTTCTGAATGTCGAGACTTGGACTGGAAGGTTCATGTGCGCCTATACATGCACTTACACACATCTATATGTATGCACACATTCACACACACACAAACACACACATACACACACACACACACACACACACACACACACACACACACACACACACACACATACATATATATATATATATATATATATATATATATATATATATACATATATATATATATGTGTGTGTGTGTGTGTGTGTGTGTGTGTGTACGTATGTATGTATATGTATATATATTCATCTGTATGTATATGTATATATATATATATATATATATGCATGTGTGTATATATATGAATATATATATATATATATGTGTGTGTGTGTGTGTGTGTGTGTGTGTGTGTGCATGTGTGTGCGTATATATATATGCATGTGTGTGCGTATATATATATATACATGTGTATATATATATATATATATATATGTATGTATGTATATATATGTATCTATATATAGACATATATGCATATATATATACATATATATATGTGTGTGTGTGTATATATATATTAATACACATACATACACACACACATGCACACACAGACACACACACAGACTCACATTCACACACAAACACACACACACACACACACACACACACACACACACACACACACACACACACAGACACACACACACACATATATATGTAGTTAGTTTGATAGATAGATATAGAGATAGGTGTATCCGTATGTGTGTGTGCCAACAGGATTGAAATGCATGTTCGAAATTAAATACGAAAAAATAAAATAATAATAATAATAAAACAAACAGAAATATAGAAAACGAAAAGAGGAAAACGAGAACGAAGGAGGAAAAAGTCCACGGAGAAAAACAACTAATGAAGATTTGACCGCGGGGAACGAGAGGCCGTAGAAATACTGGGCCATATCTCGTGCAGACGCCTCAGGAAACCAGCGTTGAGAGGCGGCTTATTGTGAAAAATAGGTCACGGGATAAAAGGTGTTACGCCAAGAGACCTTAATATGAAGTGTTATATCGCGGGGCCTAGAAACCGAGTGATCTAAAAGCGGGATGTTAACACCGACAGATGTAAAACCGAGGTGTTAGTGTGGCGTAAAAGAGACCTAATGTTACGCTTGTAGACAAAAAGAAAAAAAGAAAAAAAGAAGAAGGTGCGTTAGTAGACCTAGGATCGAGCTGTTACATAAACTAGTGTGTATATGTATATCTACCTACATACCTACTTACCTGCCTTCTTATCTATCTATCTATATATCTATCAGTCTTTCTGTCTATCATTCTATCTGTCTATCAATCTTTCTACCTTTCTATCTATCAGTCTATCTATCCACCCATCAATAATAAGTAACAGAAAACGGGGGCTCGCGAGGGCCGAATTATATATCCGCCTGACACGTTCGACTCTCTACTCTCTACTCACTGTTACGAGGCTAAAAAGGAAAATCCGAGAAAGATATTAACGAGCCAGAGGGCGTAGTGCATGGGTGGGTATTGTTGAGTCACTTATGGCACTTTCATAAGGAGATGAATATTCAACAGCTTTCAACACTCTACACATAATTCTTGTCATACATTGTGGTCTCCCTGGGAAG
>NC_061859.1:4793442-4798442 GCF_019202785.1 Penaeus chinensis
AGTGGAGAGGGTGTTAGAGTTTGGGTGGGGAGTATGTGTTCACTCTTATATGAGTGGGGTTTGCGTGTATGTGTGTGTGGGGGGAGGGGGTTGTGTGCGTGCATGTCTGTACGTGTGTGTGTGGGGTGGTTGTATGTGTTTGTGTGTGTACGTGTGTGTGTAGAGGGAGCGGTTGTGTATATGTCTGTGTACGTGTGTGTGTTTATATATGTACTCATATATATAGATAGATAGATAGATAGATATGGGAGGGGTGTGTGTAGGGGGGGGGTGCGTGCTCGCGCTTTTGTGTGTGTGTGTGTGTGTGTGTGTGTGTGTGTGTGTCTGTGTGCATTTTAATATACACAAAGAAGTAAACAGGATAAAAAAACAGAGTTGTAATAAGCTTCAGTTATGATTTGTTTTTGTTTTTTTTTTGTTTTTTTTGTTTGTATATGCGACTAGTTCAAAGATATACAGTAAATAATTGTAACAGCGATTTAAAAAAGTAATCCCTTTTATCCGATTTTAATGATAAGAAAAACAAAACAAAACAAAACTTTATTTTTTGAGTTGATGAACTACCACGTCAGAATGCATTTTCATTATCATACCGCAAACACTTCTTTGTGATAACATATTGCAGGATATTAAAAGATATTAAGAAAAAAAATACGATACTCTAGAGTCTCTCTTTTTAAAAATAGAAAATTCATAGCTGTAAGTTGCTTTCAAAGGATACTTTTCTACACAAAATAGCAGTACTTCATAAAGCTTTATATGTATTTTTTTATAAACTGAATGCAACTGACATCTCGAATTTGCAACTTGATTTTCTTTAAAATGTTACCAATATCTAGTCTGTATTTATGTCTGTGCATAAGTGTCTATATCTCTCTCTACATTTTCATTTCTCTATCTGTATATATGGTGATCTGTCTATAATTGTATCAGTATCAGCATCTATATGTTAATATTTTAAACTATATTCATATCACTATTCATATCATTCTATCTGTCAGTCTATTTATGCGTATATCTATATTTTTTCTATATCTTCCTATCTATCTACCTATCCGTCTATCTATCTATCTATCTATCTATCTATCTAATTATCTATCTATATATCTGTCTGTCTGTCCATCTACCTATCTTTCTACATTTTATCAATCAATTTGTGTGTGTGTGTGTGTGTGTGTGTGTGTGTGTGTGTTTGTGTGTGTGTGTGTGTGTGTGTGTGTGTGTGTGTGTGTGTGTGTGTGCATGTATAGATACATACATACATACATACATACATACATAGATACATACATCAGTACACACACACACACACACATACACAAACACATACACAAACACAAACTCACACACACACACACACACAAACACACACACACACACACATGTGTGTGTGGGTGTGTGGGTGTGTGTGTATTTATATATATATATATATATATATATATATATATATATATATATATATATATATACCTATATACATATATATATATATATACATATATATATATATATATATATATATATATATATATATATATATATGTATGTGTGTGTGTGTGTGTGTGTGTGTGTGTGAAATACACACTCATATACATACATACGCTCTGGCTAACACGCATGATCTTATTAGTATCAGCTTATTTTAAATGTATAACGCTTATCAGTATCACGAAGTAGTTCTAATTACACAGGGTACAAGTATTCTAAACTTTTTATGAATTGTAGTATATCATTACTAAGTACACTCTTTTCTCGCTTGAATGGGCTTCATGATATCATATTAAACGTGAACTGTTGATATGAATTTAGCTTTTTAGCAACATACGCACACTCACATACACACATATGTTTATGTATTATCGATATCCAGAGAGAGAGAGAGAGAGAGAGAGAGAGAGAGAGAGAGAGAGAGAGAGAGAGAGAGAGAGAGAGAGAGAGAGAGAGAGAGAGAGAAACAGAAAGAGGTATATGTAAATACACACGCAAATACACACACACACACACACACACACAACACACACAAAACACACACACACACACACACACACACACACACACACACACACACACACACACACACACACACACACACACACACACACACACAAATACTCCCACAAGCAAGCAGCAGGGGGATAAAACCCCGTTAAGAGAAACCAGGGAAGGGTCAGATCTTGTTGCATATGGTAACAGTGCTTGCGCCAGCCTCATTGATCTGCCGAAACAAACACGGTTCTCATATTGTCGTTATTTTTTAATTGCGTCATTCCTCTGCTGTGTAAACTAACTATATTGTTTATTTACTGGAGAAGGAGAAGGAGGAAGGGGGAGGAGGAGGAGAATGTGGCGGTGGAGGAGATTGGGAATGAGAAGGAGGAAGAGGAGGAGGAGGTGGGAGAAGAAGAGAAAAAGAAAGAAAGAGGATGAGGAAGATGGTGAATTAGAGGAGGAGGAGGAAGAGAAGGAGGAGGAAAATGAGGAGGAGGAGGAGGAGGAGATAGAGGAAGAAGAGAAAAGGAAAGGAAGAGGAGGAGGAAGATGTTGAAGTAGAAGAGGAAGAGGAAGAGAGGGAGGAGAAAAAGGAGAAAATAAAAAGAAGAAAAAAAAAAGGACGGGGACTTAGAGAAGAAGAAAAAGAAGGAGAAGATAGAGGCGGAGGGAAAAGAGAAGAAAAAGAAATGGAGATAATTGAGGAAGGGTACAGGATATACCAATACCGATAATCTATAGATCATTGGGGTCAGTTTACGCCATAAAACACAGCCAAATCCAGCATTCAGACACACACACACCTGTGGCTCTGAAGTGTGCCGTAACAATTTTTAGAGTTTTAGGGAGTAACGTCAGTTAGGATTGAGTTGCATGTTGATAAATGGAATGAGTCTTTTTAGTTTTACCCGCACATGATTTGATGCAAGCGCTTTTTCAGTTCGATCTCTGAGTCAGGTGTCGTAAAATTTAAGTTTAGTTGATTTGCATATTTTGCTTTCGCCACTTCGTGATTTCGGGTTCTCGGGTACGTCGTGTTCGTGTCTCTCTATGTTCTTTTATATGAAAAAATAAAATAGTATCCTTTTTTTCTATTTTTTTTTTTTTAATTACTAAAAGTATTTACACAAAGGTTGAAAAGTATAATTAGATTACAAAATAAATGTTACAATAATATATTAAATCGATATAATAAAAGAAAAATATTCTACAGAATAGATTCTCAAGTATCACAGATTAAGGAATTATTGAAAAGACATAAATTATTGAGAAGACTGATAATGTGGAGGTTTCGAAGCATCGGATCAAATGAAGCGCAATTCAGTAAACCAATAGACGAAATACAATTCATCTTCAATATAATCAAAAGTAATGCTCACGAAGACTCCGTAAAACATGGAAACACACCCATTACATTTTTAACTTTGTTGAGTTATTCAGTTTTATTCATATCTATTCTGCGTTTGGCACGAGTGATTTCGTAAGGACATTAATGGAGAAATCAACAGAGAGAAAACGAGATTTGGGAGAAATGCGAGAAGTCTGGGAAAAGATAAAAGTTTGAAGAACGCTTTTACCATTCGGCGAAAACGAGAAAGGGAGGAAGGAAGGGAAGGATTGGAGGAAAGGAATGAAGGAATAAAGAAGAGAGAGAGAGCGAGAGAGACAGACAGACAGACAGACAGATAGACATAAAAAAACAACAGTGGAAGAGAGAGAGAGAGAGAGAGAGAGAGAGAGAGAGAGAGAGAGAGAGAGAGAGAGAGAGAGGGGGGGGGGGGGGCACGCAGGCAAACAGACAGTCGAATAAACAGACACAGATAGACGAAACGGGCACGAAAAATTATAGTTATTATAGTAGTATACTGCAGCATATCCATGAGACACTAATATTCAATTAGACACAAAACCAAAGCAACTGAAAAGCGATTTTATAACTATTGCACGGAATACATCTTACAATTTATTGCATATTCTCTCACATCTCCCTCTTACAGACATCACAGCTGCAACAAATTTAATTCCTAAAACACTAAATAATCAAGTCATGATCACAGCCATTGGATTTCGGCGAGAGCTCGTTCAAGAATCGAAAAAAAAAAAATCATAAAATGTTCAGACTTCTAAAAACGGAAAAACAAACTGTAACTTCTGCATAGATATTTCAATGCATTATCACAGCGTGTCTTTGTACACTATGAATAACAGTTGTTTACTCTTTTGTTATTGTAACATAACAAGATATCGACAGTGCAGTGGAACTTCGCTGTGGTCTTGTGTAATATCTAAACATTTTGCACGGTTTCTGGGACCAGCGATATCATTGTAGGCAAAGTTCAGACGAAGGAAAAAAAAATAAGATGAAAGTGAAAGAGAGAGGTGAAAAGGAAGAAAATCAAGAGGAGGAGGAGGAGGAGGAGAAAGTGGAAGAAGGGGAAGAGGAGAAAGAGGAAGAGGAGGAGGAGTAGAAGGAAGAGAAGGAAGAGGAGGAGGAGGAGGAGGAGGAGGAGGAAGGGGAGGAGGAAGAGGAAGAGAAGTAGGAGAAGGAAGAGGAGGAAGAAGAGGAGGAAGAGGAGGAGGAGGGGGAGGAGGAGGAGGAGGAGGAGGAGGAGGAGGAGGAGGAGGAGGAGGAGGAGGAGGAGGAGGAGGAGGAGGAGGAGGAGGGGGAGCAGGAGGAGGAGGAGGAGAAAGTGGAAGAAGGAGAAGAGGAGAAAGAGGAGGAGGAGGAGGAGGAGAAGGAAGAGGAGGGAGAGGAGGAGGAGGAGTAGGAGAAGGAGGTGGAGTGAGTGGAAGAGGAGGAGATGAGACGAAATAGGGAAATAAAGAAAAGATGAAATAAAATGGAATGGAAACAGATACATTTCATTCAAACGGTTAACAATTTTAATGATATTTAAAGTCCTTTTTTTGATTTGATTATTACCATGTTTATTATAACTGTCAGCAATCGGCACAAGCAATTATTACTTTTTGTCACTATATCATTTTCATCAGAGCAGTTTTATCATCAT